>NC_060284.1:30680321-30863034 GCF_021613505.1 Equus quagga
CGGCAGCGGCGGCGGCGCCCACTCCCCCTCGTCCCCGCGCCCGGCCGCTCGCCTCCCGCCGCCCGGCGCCGGCGCGCTCGGCTCTTTCCGCCGCCGCCGCGGCCGCGCGCTGCCCCGTGCGCTCCGGCACCTTCGGCAATTTCCGTCGGGCCCCGGCCGCCATTTTCTCGCCGCTTGTGTGTCTCGCTGGCTGCGTGGCTCGGTTCTTGTGAGCGAAGCTTTGTCCGGTTCGGCAATGGACGGGTAGGTCCTGGGCCCGGCGAGGAGGCGTGCGAGAGGGGAGCTGGAGCCTCCTTCGGCCCGGGCCGGGGTCGGGCAGGACCCCTCGGCGGCCCCTCCCGGGGCTGGGCTGCCGTTACCCAACCCCCGCCCCATCGCACACACCCCTCCCTCCGCTTCCCCCGGCGGGCGCTGGTCGGGAAGATGAGGAGAAAGCGGGCTCGGAGGCAGGGGAGGCCCGGGGGCGATGGCGGGGGCCGGTGAGGGACCCCCGAACGTCTGGCCCGGCCCTGCCTCCTCAAGGAGCCATTTCGCTCTGTAACCTGGGACCCGAACCCGGGGGGAGCGGCGCCTGGGGAGCGGGGGTAGGGACGAGAGGGAGGCCTGGGTGGGCCTCCCGGGGGAGAGCCGCGGCCCGGGGCCCCCGGCCGGGGAGTCGTCCTCGGCGTCGCGCGGCCCGCCGGGCGGGGGGATGCCGGTGGCGGGAGCCCCCGGGAGAGCTGAGTGGGAGCCGCGGGGAGGCGTGCGGCGGCGGCGGCGGGGAGGGCAGATGTCATACTCCTTTGTTTTCGCTGGAGTCTGGGAGTGGGGGCGGGAGGCGGAAAAAATGCCTTTTTGTGGGGCCTAAGAACATTGGAGGCTTGGCAAGAGGGCCCAGAAATTAAATCATCTCAGAAACGGAGTGTTTGTGGTCGGCATCAGTCACATGGGCAGAGGCCAACAGCCATGGCAGAGCCCAGAGCAGACAGTCAACACAAGGCCATCTTTTTAGCTACTTTGACCAGTTTCTGGAAAAACGAAAACAGCTACCCAAAACCAGAACCGTGTTGCATCCCTGAGAGCCCGAGTGGAAATAGAATGCTGAGTGAGGTGAGGCGAGGGCTTAGGAAAATGGTATGGTCCGGGGTCTCCCTGGTGCTCAACGCTCCACATCTGAAAGGACTAAATAATTTAACTCATTGTTAGGAAGGAGGCACCCTTTAGGCCGAAAATGCAGCTGTATTAAGCCCATTTGGCAGGGGGCTATAAACACAGTATCATTTAAAAAGTACATGTATTAGAATCGGTGACAGTGTTTGAAGAGTCAAGTAAAATGAGAGTTTATTTTCACTAAGCGTCTGAAGTTTGGTGTTTTTAAAAGACATTGAGTGAAGACCATGTAAAAGTTACCAGTAACAGAACTTAAATCATCCTAGTGCTTATCTAGAGTTTATTTTCTAGAAAACAGATCATAGATAGATCTAGAGAAGTTCAGTATTCCCCAGATCAACATGAAAATTGATGGCAAAACTTGCACTGGAATTCATGTTCCGAGATTCTATCAAGGTGACAAAAGAGTTGATTCAAATTTTAAATTACTAATCTAAGTGTACCAGTTTTGTAAAAGTGACATTGTAGTGTTTGGGGTTTTGTTCTTTTTGCTATTTAAAGTGTTAAAAAATACCATACCATAAGTTTAGTGAATTTCATCTCACGTTTGAAAATTTCAAGAAAACTAAGTTGATAATAGTGCAAAGAAGTGTCACTGACCATCTGTGTATTTGTTTTGCATCTGCATTGTGAGTGGAAGGTTTATGAATGATGAACCACTCTTAAAAAGTTGAGTCAAACAGTGACCATTAGAAGAATAACAAGGAGTTGAAACTAACTGTTTTTTTCTTTACAGAATTGTCACTGAGGTTGCAGTTGGCGTGAAGGTAGGACAAGATTGAAACTAATGAAAACTGGATTACTGCATCTGCTATTATCATTAATGGAAATTTTCACTTAGCGTTTGAAAACTATAATATAGCTAACAAAACCTAAATGTAAAGTGTTTTACTTAATTTTAAAAATTGGATTATAAAAATAGTTTCACTAGACAACCACCATAAGTTTTTCTGGAAAGGCAGTCTGTGAGAACATTTTAAACTAGGTATGCATGGTACTCAGGGAATTGGAAATGCTTTCAGACATGACTTCTTGTGAATATAAAATGATATCCCAGTTTTCTGAAGCGGAAATTATGGCTTTAAATGGCCAGATAAAGTGATTTGACCTAAATTATGTAATTTTGTTAACCTAAGAATATTTTTTTCTCTTCTCTCTTATGAGGACTAAAATATTTTTTTGTTAGTAATAAGCCACATTGGAAATAGTTACCTGACTCTTAAAAAGAAAAGATGTGTTTAGGCAATCAGCTTCAAAAGAGTCACAAGTTAAGAGCTGGCTTTTCTTGCTGTTAAAGGGAAACAGGCCTTATGGTAGAGGTTCTTTGGGATCTTTCCTCACAGACTTTTTGGTCAGGAAAACTACTCATTCTTTAAACCTTAGTTCTAATGCTTAGGCCTCTTGTGTCCTTTAATCCTTGCACATTTTAACATCATCATGTCTTATAATTTTTGTTTGCAAGCCTGTCTACCCTGTTAGGGCATGGTCCTTGTCTGACATCTTTTGAATTTTCCAAGTCTGCACAACATTTTCCAAAGCCTAGTACTCAGATACTTGGTGGATGCAATGACGTTTCCCCCCTTCAAGTGTGAGTAGTCATGAGAGGCTGTGTGCTTAGCTCAGTGATGCTGACTGGTCACAATACTTTTTGGAATTCTTGAAATTTTATCCTAAACAGTGTGAGATTCTTTAGAGTACTTTTGCGTTTTCTTGCTTATTTTCCGTTCTCTACCCTATAGTGAATTAGATACTTGTCCATGATTTAACATGTAGGCTTATTTGTTGAGTTCATGTTATGTAGATTGGGGGAGAAATAATGAGCTTTTTTGGGGGAAGGTATATTTCTTTCTATTTGGCACTGATAGTTTCTAAGTTGAGATAGTTGTAGGATTAGAAATCAGGAATAGGTCAAGAGTGCAAGATGTAGACATTGTAGTTACCATCCAAACAGATATCCTCTGGAAGCGAATTTTGTAAAAGAATAGGTGATAGAAGTCTGAGTTATGCTATTAGTGGATGGGGAGAGAAGAAACTCAGGTAAGACTGAGAATGAGTAGGCATAGAGAAATGAGGAGACTCGGAATCAGATGTCTAGATATGGTTTATTGATTACACTAGTTTTCTATGTTAGTACTAGTTTGAGGAGAAAGCATTAGGAAATGATATAAAAATAATTGCTAACTATTTTTTATCCCTTGTTTAATATAAAAGTTTGAGTAACTCAAGTTATGCTCTATATGATTTTCTAGGATACGATTAAGAGTTTTTATTTTGGTGTCAGACCTATGTACAAGTAATTAAGCTTTCATAAAATTTTTTCTTTTTGTAAAAGTAATACATGCACGTGGTTAAAAAATTCAGAGTTGGAAGTATTTCTCCCTGATGCCCAGTCCTATTCCTTAGGTATATGTAGTTATGTTAAAATTTTTCTGGTGGGTTTTTTCCCTGAAATTATTAGTTTATATATTACCACACATATAAACATCCTTATTTATTTACACAAATGGATTCATACCATGTGTCCTGGCCCATATCTTGCCCTTTCTGGAAAGAAAAACTTTATTGAGATATAATTTGACATAAACTGCACGTATTTAAAGTATACAATGATTTGACATATGTATACACCTATGAAATCATCATCACAATCAAGGTAATGAACCTACATCACCTCCAAAAGTATTATTTTGCTCCTTTGTAGTCCTTCCCATCTGCCTTTCTTTGCCCGAGCAACTGCTATTTCTGCTTTCTGTCACTATAGATTAATTTGCATTTTTTTTAAATTTTGAATAAATGGAATTAACACGTACCCTTTTCTTTGGTCTGGCTTATTGCACTTGGCATAATTATTTTGAGATTCACCCATGTTGTGTATCAGTAGTCTCTTCGTTTTTATTGCTTATTAATATTATATTGTGCAGATATATAGCAGTTTGTTTATCCATTCAACTCTTGATGGATATTTGGGTTATTTCCAGTTTTTGGCTATTATAAATCTGTTGTGAACATTCCTGTACAAGTCTTTGTATGAACATATGCTTTCATTTCTCTTGGGGGAATACCTATGATTGAAATGGCTGGCTCATATGGTAGGCATATGTTTAACTTTTTAAGAAACGGCCAACTATTTTCCGTAGTGGTTGTACTATTTTACGTTGCCACCAGCAGTGTATGAGATTTCCAGTCCTTGCACATCCTCTCCAATGCCTGTCGTCTGTCTTTGATTCTCGACATTCTCGTGGGTGTGAAGTGGTAATCTTCTGGTTTTAATTTGCATTTCTGTAATGTGTATGATGTTGAACATCCTTTCATGTGCTTTCTGCCAGCTGAATATCGTCTTTGGTGAAGTGTCTGTTTCAATCTCTTGCCTACTTTTTTAATTGGGTTATTTCTTTATTATTGACTTTTGAGAAGTCTTCATTCTGGTTACGAGTCTTTTATCAGATACATGGTTTACAAATATTATTTTCTGCCACTTAATATTTTCATTCTCTCAACAGTGTCTTGAAGAACAGCAGTTTTCAATTCTGACGAACTTCAGTTTACCAATTTTTATCTCGTATGGATCGTGCTTTTAGTGTCGTATCTAAGCCATCTTTGTCTAACCCAAGGTCACAAAGATTTCTCCTTTGTTTTCTAATAGAAGTTTTATAGTTTAGGTTTTGCATTAAAGTCTTTTTGAGTTAATTTTTTGAATATGGTGCAAAGTCTGAATCAATGTTTTTTGGTGTTGAATATGGACATCCACTTTTTCCGACACCATTCGTTGAACAGGCTGTCCTTTCTCCCTTGAATTGGCTTTGCACCTTTGTCAAAAATCACTTATCTATGTATGTATGATTCTATCTGTACTGGAGTTGTTCCATTGGCTGTCTATTAGATGCCAAAAACATACTGTCTTAACTGCTGTGACTTTATGTGAAGTCTTAAAATCAAGTAGTCATGATCCTCCAACTTAGTGCTTTTTCAAAGTTGTTTTGACTCCGGGTCCTTTATGTTTTCATATGAGCCAGTTTCTACAAAAAATGCCTGCTGAGATTTTATTTTAATTAACTTGAGTCTATAAAACAATTTGGAAAAGATTGACATCTTAATAGTGTTGAGTTTTTCCATCCATGAACACAATTTATTTCTCCCTTAGATCATCTTTAATCTCTTTCAGCAGTGTTTTTAGTTTTCACTATACAGGTTTTGCACATTTTTTGGTCAGATTTATCTCTATTTCATGTTTTTTTGGATGCTATTTTAAAAAATTCAATTTCCAGTTGTTAGTGTATAGAAATACAAATGATTTTTGCATATTGCTCTTTTATTCTGCACTCTTGCCAAACTCACTTAATAGATCTAATAGCTGTTTTGTAGACGCCGTCAGATTTTCTGCATAGACCATTTATGTATCTTCTCTTCTATCTGGATACCGTTTTTTTCTTGTTCTTGCCTATGGCATCTAGTACAATGATGAATAGAAGTGATGAGAACAGGTGACTTGACTTTGTTCCTGGTAGTAGGGTAAACAACCTAAATGATATTCTTTCTTTCTTAAATGTTGGGTACAATTCACCAGTGAAGCTGTGTAGACTGGTGTGTTTTTGCTTTGTTTCATTTTATTTAATGGGTAGAACTATTTAGGTTATGTTTCTTCCTGAGTGAGCTTTGGTAATTTGTGTCGTCCGTAGACTTAGTCCATTTTTCCAAATTATTGAATGTATTTACATGGAGTTGTAAATGATAATACCTTTTTATACTGTTATACTTTTGGTATTTGTAGAGTCTGCAGTGATTTCACCTCTCATTCCTGATGCTGGTAATTTGTTTCTTCTCTTTTTTTTCCTTGTCAGTCTGGCTGGAGGTTTATTGATTTTATTAATATTCTCCAAAACTCAGCTTTTAGTTTCATTGGATTTTCTCTGTTGTTTTCTGTTTCCTATTTTATTGATTTCTGCTGTTTTAATTTTCTTGTGCTTTGTATTTTGTTTACTCTTTTTCTCCTTTGTTACATTGAAGCTGATGTCATTGACACGATACCTTTTCTAATATACAAGTTTAGTGCTATATAGTTCCCTTTAAATACTGCTTTCATGGCATCTCTCAAATTTTGACATGTGTACTTTTCATTCTGTTCAAAATACATTCTAATAGTTTTATCTCTTTGACCCATGGGCTGTCGAGAAGCATTTAATTACCAAATAATTTAAGTTTTCTATATATCTTTCTGTTATTCTAATTTAATTCCATTGAAGCTAGAGAAAATAGTTTGTAAGACTTGAATCTTTGAAAATTTGTTGAGACTTATTTTATGGTCCAAATGTCATATATCCTCTTAGTTTTATGTGCGCTTGATAGGGGTGTGTATTCTGCTGCTGTTCGGTGGTATGTTCTGTAAATGTCAGGTCAAGTTTATTGATAATGTTCAAGTCATATCTGTCCTTCCTGATTTTCTGTCTATTGTTTTATCCCTTTTTGAGAGAAGAATATTGAAATCTCCTCCTATACTTGTGCATTTGTCTGTTTCTGCTTAAAGTTCTACCAGTTTTTGCTTTATGTTTTTTGAAGTATGATGAGCACATAAGTGTTTAGGATTACTGTGTCCTCTTGATTATTATGCAGTTACCATTTTTATCCCTGGTAATATTCTTTGCTTTAACATCTAGTTTTTGTAATAGTTATTAATACAGCCATCTCAGCTTTCTTTTGAAGAGAGTTCACATTGTATATCTTTTTCCATTCTTTCAGTTTCAACCTGTTTGTGTCCTTAGATTTAAAATATGTTTCTTGTAGACAGCATGAAGTTGGAACTTGATTTCTTTCTTTCTTTGAGGAAGAGTTGCCCTAAGCTAACATCTGCACCAGTCTTCCTCTACTTTGTGTGTGGGGTGCTCACAGCATGGCTGTTGAGTGGGGTATGTCCGCACGTGGGATCTGAACCCGTGAACCCGGGCCACTGAAGCAGTGTCCAGAACTTTAACCACTAGGCCATGGGGCCAGCCCCTGAACTTAATTTTTGAATCCAAACGTACACCCTCTTTTGATTAACACCATGTACAGTTAATGTTATTACTAATGTGGTTAGTTTTACAACTACCACTTTGCTGTTTGTATATTCCTTGTGTTCTTCCCTCTTTTCTCTTCTTCTGCTTTCTTTTGGATTGGTTTTTTTTTTTTCCATTTTATCTCTTGTTAGCTGATTAGCTTATAACTCGTTGTTTTGTTATGCTAGTGGCTGTCTTACGATTTATAGCATACATCTCTAATGTATCACAGTCTTCCCTCAAGGAGTATTTGCCACTTCACATATACTATGCGAATATTAGAAGATTTCTCTTCCTTGGCGTTTGTACTATTGTTATCATACATTTTACTTCTACATATGTTATAAATTCTATTCTGCATTATTTTTGTTTGTTTAAGCAGCTAATTATCTTTTAAAAAGATTTAAATAACAACAAAACTAACTTCTGCATTACCTGTGACATTGTTAGGTGCATGCATTGAATACTAGGGTGGCGGAATTCACTGCAGATTTCCGAAGTTCTCTCTGTGCAACTCTCTTCTCTGGTACTCTGCCGTAGAAACTCTAGTTGCTTTGGTCTCCTTGGACCCTTGGCTTTCTCATCACAGAATGTTTTTGAAGTTCGGTGTGGTTTCCCCTTCTGAGCTGTGTCATGGCCTGAAATTTCTCTCAAAGGAGTAAGCTGGGGCAATCATGGACTCTCATTTGCTTTCTGAGTCTTAGTGATCATTGTCCATTGTTGTCAGATGTCCAGTGGTCTTGAAAGCAATATTTTATATATTTTGTGTGATTTGTTAGTTGTTTCAAGAGGGAATACTGGTCCATCTTAGATTATCTTGGCTGGAAGTAGAAATCCACCTTTTTTATTTTTTTAAAAATTGCATAGTAAGATCTCTGCAGTTACAGATCTCTCTCATTCTTTGTTGTATGAACGCACCACAATGTAGTTCCTACATTGGTGGACATTTTGATTTGATTCCAGTTTGCAAGTAAAAAGTGTGGAAGTATTTAAAATATAAGTAAAAATGCTGTGTCAAATGAATTTTGCAGTTAAAAAGTTTATGAAAACCACAGTGCCAAAAGGATTCCTCACAAGTGTGTATGAGAGTGCCTGTTTTTCCACACCTTTAGAAATTCTGGGTTTTATAAAAATTTAGACTATTAGGTAATTTTAGGTTAAAAAAAGTTTTATAATTTTGAAATGGATGAGATTTTCAAAATTTGACTTTATATTTCTTTTCCTGTGGACTGCCTCTTTGTATCCGTGACCTATTTTAAGGATCTTTATTCTTGTTTATTACGACTCTATAAAAATTGATTTCATATGCATCGTAAGTACTTTTTCTTACAGTTTATTATTCCTGATTTTCTTCATATAGTTTTGGGCATAAAGATATATTTGAATTGTTAAGTAGTATACTCTTATTTATTTTTGTCTATTTGATACTTAAACGTTTTTAGTTTCAGTTTCTTCATCTTTAAAATTGGGATTATGATAGTTTTGAATAAAAAATGTGATTATGCATAAAAAGTATTTTCCACAAACTAGGTCCTCAGTTAATGTTAACTGATTTATGCTACATGTAGAATATCCAGATTTTATAGCTTTGGGATATGTTGACATTTCATTTTTCATGACCCTTATGAATTGCTGTGGTTATTTAGTTCTCATTGTTTTAGACTCCTTTATTTTTGGTTAGCTTAGTGAGATGATAAAACAAGAAAGGAAATTGGTGTATTTTTAATAAGAGGTGTGTTGTGTTTCTTTAGAATGGTTTCTATGTTCTTTGTAATTTGTAATTTCAAGGGCTTTATTTCTCTACTCTTAACCATTTCCCACTGCGAAATCTTTGCGGCATAATGCAGCAATTCCTTGGAAAGACAGAAAGTATGCAGTGGTCGCAGAATAATACAAGATGGTACTCGATATGGTAAAACGTTAACTTTTTGGATGCCTATTTTAAGTATGGTGAAATTTGTGGCAGTACTGTTTTTAGTAAGTTAACTAAATGAAGCCCTTATAACTGGACAATTAATAAAGGACCTGTTTGTTAACATAAGTTGTTGGCTTTTCCAAGTTGGATTTTACTGGTATTTTGAAAGCACTGTTTGTAAGTTGCTGAATGCACAGTTTGAGTTGTGTTGTGGTTATTGAATTCACCATCATTGGCTTTCTTAGATAATTGCAGTGAAATAATGCTGAACATTACTTTTTTTGTAATAGCTGAACATAACCGGTTGTTTATAATAGGTATGCTATTAAAAGCTTTGGGTTTTTAGGTTTTGATTTTTCTTAAAATGCTACATATCCTTGTTAGGATATTTATATAAGAATTTCAAATTACAGATAGATTTATAGTGTATCTACTAAATGACAGTGCTCTGTTAGAAACTGGTGATTCAAAGGCACTGAGACAATATATGCTCCTTGAGGGCAGAGACCTTACTTGTTTTATTGCTCCTCCGTCAGTAGTACATGTTAAACAGTACATACTCAGTAAATATTTAATGGTTCTTTAAGAGTCTCTGGCTTCAATACACTCATAATCTCATGAGCCATTTACCAGTAAAAAGATAAACACCAGTTTTATTGTACCACATTCTCCCTTTTTGCTGGAGATCCAAAAGAGTTATGTCTTCTAGGACCTTGTCTAGTTGAAGAGATAAGTTAGAAGGTTTAAGCAAGTTCCACATGGCTACAGTAGGAGAGAGAAATTTGGGTTGGTAGCATCAGAGTAGATTTCATGAAATTAGTGGGTTGTGACCTGTGCTTTGTAAATAGGTTGGGAGAGGAGATGAATACTATATGTTGAGGGAATGACGTGGCCAAAGTTGTGTTGATAGCTGGCACCAGTTCACAGCCATTGAAACAGTAAGCTGAATAATTTGGCTTTTATGGTGTATGGTTTGTATATGTGTATATAGGAAAGGATGCAGGTAGATTGTAGGAGGGCTCAAGTACAGGTTATGAAATTTGTGCTTCATCTGGTGGGCGCTATTCTATAAACCTATAAATCTCCATGTATAAGTAGCTCATGTTTCTGCTGTCTTTAGAATATGGAGACTGAGTTCCAAAAAGATTGGGTTTGGGACTACGCGGAACACTATGAATTAGAAGCATGAGTCTCTATAATTAACTTTTTTAATCTCTTATTTCGTCTCGGTTGCTAAACTGTAATAGCTTTCTTAATTTAGTTTTAGACATATTGCATTAGGAGCTAAGGTGGTTAAGTAATATTTTTACTTTAGAAGTAATAAAGTATCACAGAAAGTTATGAAAGACGTGTTTTGAGCAGTGATTGTTTTTATAACTATGGTGGTGAATTTTGAACATAGAACAAAGACATTATTTTTATCATGAACCATTATTTGTCACTCAGTCCCAACAGTCATCAACACACAACCCATTGCTAAAACTTACAACATCCATACTCTGCTTTTCTTCTCCTGCGTTATTTTGAGACAAATTCCAGATGTATCATTTCATCTGTAAGTGTTTTGGTGTGTCTCTTGAAAAAATAAGGACTCTTGGGGTGGCCTTGTGGTGTAGTGGTTAAGTTTGCATGCTCTGCTTTGGCAGCCCAGAATTTACATGTTCAGATCCCTGGTGCAGACCTACACACCACTCATCAAGCCATGCTGTGGCAGTGTCCCACATGCAAAATAGAAGATTGTCACAGACGTTAGATCTTCCTCACCAAAAAAAAAAACACCAAAACAGAGAGAAAGATAAGGCTTCTCTTTCTCTCTTTTTTTTTTTTAGCAAAAGAAACAAAACTATAACTGCAATATTATTATGACACCAAAAAGCTAACAGTTGCTTAATGTTATCAAGTGCCAAATTTGCACTAAAATTTCTAATTGTCCTATAAAAGTCATAGTGTTATTACAGGGCTTTTTTTAGTGGGGGATGGATCAGGATCAGATAGGATCAACACATTTGATTAATATGCCTTTTAAATTTCTTTTAATCTACCTACAAGTTCTCCTTCCATCCCTGTGCTTGCACAAAATAATCTCTGAGCTTTTTTTTAATGAATTTTTAAATGGGCTTAATAATTAAGACCTATGTCAAGTTATTTTCAAGATAAGATTATATGTAAAAGAGTTAGCGCAGAATGGCACATAAGTGCTCAAATGATGATGATTGTTATTGTAGTTTTAAATCTGTAAATCTGATTTGGAAGGAACACTTTAATCGAGGTAAAATATTACAAATTAATTTTTATGAGTGTGGAGTCAGGTTAAAAATAGCTAGTCAGATAGCACTAAAGGAGAATTTGTGAATAGTAAAATAAAATTTACTCAGAATTTAACACAGAGCAACAAAGGGCTTAAGGGACATGGAGGAAAGGAGGTGAAATTCTAACAAACATCTGATTAGAGTTTCAGGAAGAGAAATTAAAGATTGTAGAGAAGCAAAATTTGAAAAGCTAAAAAGTGATAATTTTTCAAAATTGGTGAGCTACATGAATTCTTAGATTTAGGACACACAAGAAAACTTAGACATGTCAACATGAAAGAGCAGAACACCAAAGACTCAAAGAAGATCTTTAAAGCAGCCAGAGGAAAATCAGATTCCCTAAGAAGAACTAAGAAATAGAAAGACACAGTGTGCTTCTTCAGCAACATGGGAATCCAGAAGATAGTGGGAGAGTATCTGCAAAGTGTTGAGTGAAAATAACTATCCATTTATTATTGCATAATCAGCTAAATTATCACTTAAGGAGGAGAACAGAATAATGGCATTTTCAGAAACACTCCCTTTTTCCCCCAAAAAGGCAATTGAGGAAATTTATCAACAGACCCACTGAAGGAATTTCTAGAGGTTGTACTTCAAGAAGAAGGCCAGTGACTCCAGAAAGGAGGTCTGAGGTAGAAGTAACGTTAAGCAAGAAATTGGTAAGCCTGTGGGTAAATTTAATTACTGACTGTATAAGAAAATAATAGCAGTGATGGTTTGATTTGAGGTTTAATAAATAGAACTAAAAATATTAAATCATAACAACATGTGAGGGAGTAGTAGAGTAAATGAAGTTTAAGTTCTGATGACCTAGTATTGTTTTGAGCTCTCTTGTCCATTACGGAGCCACTAGTTGTATGTGGTTATTGAGCACTTGACACGTGGCTAGTCTAAATTGATCTGTTCCAATTGTAAAATACACGTGGATTTCTAAGACTTCATGGAAAAAAAGAAGGTAATTTTTATTACATGTTGAAATGATAATATTTTCAGTTAAATAAAATATATCATTTGTATCACCTTTTCTTTTTACTTTTTAAAATATGGCTACTAGAGCTATTAGAAAATTTGTAGGATTATGTGTGTTGCTCACATTCCATTTCTTTCGGACAGTGTCAGTCTTGAGGGTGGAAATTTAAAGTCCAAAGTGAATGAGATAAGTTTACATTTTAAATTGTAAGGGTGAGCACAGTAAAAATAGGGATAAAGTGTATAATTTCTAAAATAATTGGGGGTGGGAAGATGTATAATCCAAAAGAAGTCAGGAAAAAGAAAAGTAAAAGAGAATAGGAAACAAAATGAGCTCATTTTAATAGTATTAAGAGTAGCTCTATGGAGGATTCCTTTGAGCCTTTAAAAGTTAGAATTTTCGAGGGTAGGGAGTTGGGGCTCATTCTCACCCTAGTTACCTCCCACAGTCTCTATCTCCAAATACCATCACGTTGTGGTTCACCGTATGAATTTGAGGCTCATAAACATTTAGTCCATAACACCCTGCATATACTTCTCCCACTTCCATCCCAGGTAACCACTATCCTGAAGTTGGTGTTTGCCATTCCTATGAATTTCTTTATACCTTTGCTGCATGTATTGTTCGTATATTTTCTTCCCTAGACAATATATGTTTTGTTTTCCATGTTTAAACTATATATATGTGCTGTCATGCTGTGTGTATTCTCTAGCTTGCTCTTTTTGTTCAATAATATTTTGGTTTTTTTAACCTAAGTTTATATGTGGGTCTAATTCATTTATTTTCATTGCCATATAGTATATGATTATATGAATATACCGTTACCCTGTTGACAAATATTGAGGTTGTTTCTAATTTTTTCCTGTTACAAATAGCTGCTCTGAGCATTCTTGTGCATATACCAATAGATGTGAATATTCGAGTTTCTCTAGAAGTGGAATTGCTAGATTATATGGTGTGTCTGTTTTCAAGTTGATTGGATATTGACTTGTTGCTTTCCTAAGTGGTTAGGCTAGTTTATACTCCATTAGCAGTGAATGAGAATATCTGTTTCTGCACATCCTTTCTAATAATTGGCATTGTTGAACTTTTTAATTGTTGTCATTCTTATGTACATGTGAATGGTACATTAGATTGTTTTAATTTGAATTCCGTATTAGTATTTTCTTAGTTTATTGGCCATTCTTGTTTCTTGTCTGTTAAATGCTAGTTCATATAGTCTGTCCATTTTCTTTCTTTCTTTCTTTTTTTTGCTGAGGAAGATTAGCCCTGAGCTAACATCTGTTGCCAATCTTCCGTCTTTTTTTTCTTGTGGAAGATTAGCCCTGAGCTAGCATTTGTGCCATTCTTCCTCCACTTTTTATATGTGGGTTATCACCACAGCATGGCTGAACGCTGGTGTAGGTCCATACCCAAGATCTGAACCTGCGAACCCGGGCTGCCAAAGTGGAATGTGCCAAACTTAACCTCTATGCCACAGGGCTGGCCCCTGTCCATTTTCTTTTTAATGTAGTTTTTATCTTTTTCTTAGTGATTCCTAGGAGTTTTTGTATATTATGGACACTAAAGCTTTGTTATATGTATTACAGATAACTCCTTCCTGTCTGTGGCTTCTTTTTTTTACATTGATGAATAGAAATTGGAAAGTTTTTTTATTTAAAGGTTGGCAACTGAGCAACAACTGTTGCCAGTCTTCTTTTTTTTCCCCTTCGTCTCCCCAAAGCCATCCAGTACATAGTTGTATATTCTAGATGTGAGTGCCTCTGGTTGTGCTATGTGGGATGCCGCCTCAACATGGCCTGATGAGTGGTGCTACTTCCGCACCCAGGATCCAAACCAGTGAAATCCTGGGCTGCCGAAGTGGAGTGTGCGAACTTAACCACTCAGCCACGCGGCCAGCCCAGAAGTTGGAAATTTTAACATCACATTTATGTTTTAGTCTGAAGAAATCTTTTTTTTAACTCAGGTTCTTACATACAACCTTTGGGATTTTATTTTGAAAGTTTAAAAATTTTGATTTTTCACGTTTAGGGCCTCAACCTACCTGGAATTTAATTTTTGTGTAGTGTATGGTAAAGATTTAATGATCATTCCCTTATGGTTAATAAATTTAGTACCAACTCAGTTGAATAGCTCATGTGTTTTTCCACTGATGTGCAGTGTCAGCTGTCAGATTTCTGTTATATGCATGGAACTGTTTTGAGCTATCTCTTCTCTTTCATTATTTATCTATTCCTGTACCAGTACCACAGTGTCTTAATTTAGTGTAGCATTACAGTAAATCTTGGAATCTCGTAGAGTGAATTTCATAACTTTGTTCTTCAAAATTGTCTTGGCATTTTCTTTAACATAGGTATTTTAAGATCAGTTGGCTAAGTTCCATGGAAACTGTTTGGGTTTAAATTGCACTAAATTTGTCTGTTAATTGAGGAAGTGTTGTATTTGCATTATCAATAAATAAGATGACAATGCTTGAGCTCAAAGACAGAGAAGTATAACATTTCTTTGAAGAATTTTCCCCCTTCTTTCTCATGATGTTCTAATTATGAAAGACATGCTTAACATAGAAAACTTATTGCTTTAGGCAGAGGAAAATAAAATAAACCACCAGTAATTTTACCAAAGTTAATCAACATTGTATGTACTTCCTATCATTTTCCACTATGTTACAAGAATTTTAAGCAGCTTATGTGTAAGGAATGAGGAGAGGGGGATACTTCTTTGACAAATACTTCATTTTCTTCCAAAGTTATTGTTTATTCACTACTTTCCTAGAAAATTATCTGTTTACTGGGTTTCATATTTCTCAGAATTGTATAGCAGTTTTGAATTCTCTCCTTTGTTTCCTCCTGTACTAATATTAAACATCTGTACTTTCTTTCTCTTGTCAGAGACGTTATTTTATTGGTCTTTTCAGAGAACCAACTTTTGAATTTTTTTTGTTTTGTTTCGTAATTCACTAATTTCTATTTTTATCTTTCTGCTTCACGCTAGATTTGTTTTAGTGTTATTTTTTGTCCACTTTAAAGTAGATCCTGAACTTGTTTATTTTCCTGTTTAAAAATGCAGTCAAGATTAAGAAAGATCAGTTGATACTTTGGCATTAAGTTTTGACTTTTAGAGTTCTTTCTCTTTGTTGAGATATAATTGCTATATAAAATTGTAATGTTTCAGGTGTACAACATAATAATTTGATATATGTGTGTATTGTGAAACAATTACCAGAATAAGTTTAGTTAACATCCATCCCCGCACATAGCTACAATTTTTTTTGGACTTGTGATGAGAAGTTTTAAAATTTACTCTCTCAGCAACTTTCAGATATACAGTATTGTTAACTCTAGTCACCATTCTGTACATTACATCCCCAGGACTCAGATATTTTATAACTGCAAGTTTGTACCTTTTGATCACCTTCACCCATTTTGCCCATCCTCCACTCGCACCTTTGGCAACCATCAGTCTGTTCTCTGCATCTAAGAGTTCAGTTTTTTTTGTTTGCTTGTCTGTCTTTTGTGAGGAAGATTGGCCCTGAGCTAACATCTGTTGCCAATCTTCATCTTTTTGCTTGAGGAGGATTGTCACTGAGCTAACGTCTGTCCCGGTCTTCTCTTGTTTTTACGTGGGATGCCACCACACTGTGGCTTGGTGAGCAGTGCTAGGTCCGTGCCCAGGATTCAGACCTATGAACCCTGGGCTCCCAAAGCAGAGTCTGCAAACTTAACCACTATGCCACCAGACTGGTCTGGTTTTTTATTTTTTAGTTCAACATATAAGTGACATCTTACAGTATTTGTTTTTCTCTGTTTTATTTTGCATAGTATAATGCCCTCAAGACCCATCCATGTTGTCACAAATGACAAGATTTTCCTTTTTTATGGCTGAATAATATTCCACTATATGTATATACCACAATTTCTTGATCCGTTCACCTACTGATGGACACTTATATTGTTTGCATGTCTTGGTTGTTGTAAATAATGCTGCACTGAACATGGAGGTGCAGATATCTTTTCAATACAGTGATTTTATTTCCTTCAGATAAATACCCAGAAGTGAGATTGCTGGGTCATGTAATAGTACTTTTAAAAGTTTTTGAAGAACCTCTGTACTATTTTCCATAGTGGCTACGTCAGTTTGTATTCCCATCAACAGTGCCCAAGGGTTCCTTTTTCTATTTCCTTGCCAACATTTGTTACCTCTTGTCTTTTTGGTAATAGCCATTCTAACAGGTGTGAGGTGATACCTCATTGTGCTTTTGATTTGCATTACTCTGATGATTAGTGATGTTTGAGCATCTTTTCACATACCTGTTGGCCTTGTGTGTGTCTTTGGAAAGACATCTGTTCAGATCCTCTGCCCATTTTTTAATTGAATTCTTTTTTCTGAGTTGTATGTGTTCTTTATATGTTTTAGATATTAACCTCTTGTCAGATATATGGTTTGCAATTATTTTCTCCTGGTCTGTCATTTGCCTTCCTTTTAGTGTCGAATACAAAAAGTGGTTGCCAAGACCAATGTCAGGGTGCTTTTTTCCTATGTCTTCTTGAAGAGTTTTATGGTTTCAGGTCTTATGTTCAATTTTGAGTTACTTTGTGTGTGTGGTGTAAGACAGTAGTCTAGTCTCATTCTTTTGCATGTGGCTGTCCATTTTTCCTAACAGCATTTATTGAAGAGAATGTCTTTCCCCATTGTATATTCTTGGCTCCTTTGTCATAAATTAATTGACCAGATATACATGAGTTTATTTCTGGGCTCTCCATGCTATTCTCTTGACCTTTGTGGGTTTTTATGGCAGTACCATATTGTTTTGATTACTGTAGTTTTGTGATACAGCTTGAATCAGGAAGTGTGATGCCTCCAGCTTTGTTCTTCTTTCTCAAGATTGCTTTGGTTGTTCGGGGTCCTTTGGGGTTCCATACAAATCTCAGCATTTTTTTTTCTATTTCTGTGAAAAATGCCATTGGAATTTTGATAGGGATTGCATGGAATCTGCAGATTGCATTGGGAAGAATGAACATTTTGACAATATTAATTCTTCCAGCCCATAGGCATGGAATATCTTTCTGTTTATGTGTGTTGTCTTCAATTTCTTTCATCAGTGTCTTGCATCTTTTTATTTTTTTAAACTTCCTTATAAAAGTTTCAAGATACACAGAAGTAGTGTGAATGGTATAATACTCTTCTTTTTCCTTCCTGTTGGAGAATATTAAAGCACATCTCAAAGATCATTTCATATTACCAAATGCTTGTGTGTGTTTCTAACATATACTCTCTTAAAGATGCCATTGATACAATTATTATACCTAATAAAATTTAAAATAATTTATTAATATCCTCTAATCTCCTAGTGGTAGTCAAAATTTTCTAGTTGCCTCAAAAATATCTTTCACGTTTCTTTTCCTTTCAAATCAAGAACCAAGGAAAGTCAGAATGTTGAATTGGTTGATACCTTTTATATCTGTAATCAGTTTATCTTCCCACTCACCTTTTTTTCTTTGTTAGAGAAACTGGGTCATCTATTCTGTACAATTTTCCAGTTTCTTGATTTGCTGATTATACCTCCATGTTGTTGTTTTATATGTACCTCATATCTTGTTTCCTGTAAACTTAACAGTTAGATGAAGCTTGATCAGATTCAGGTTTAATTTTTAGCAAGAATATTTTTTTAGATATACTCTGTAATTCCTGTTGTATCACATCAGGAAGAACATGTTTAGTTACCTCTTTTGATGTTAGCATTTATCAATAGGTTTAGTTGTTGTCAGCTTGACGCATCTGGTGTAGAGTTCTCCATCATCCTTGTAGCTAATGATTGCATAATTTCATTAAGTATTGCAAAAATGATGATATTCTCCCCTCTTCCCCGCTCCCCTCCATATGTTTGTTAGAATTCTTCTAAGAACTTTTTCCATCAAATAATTTGGTCATACTGAAATACCCTTTTTATAAGAAAAGCAGGATAAGATTTTGACTTAAAAAAAAAATTTCCCGTTGAGTTGGTACTCTAGCAAACTCTGGTGTAACCAGTGTCCCTCTTTATTCTTGTTAGTGTCTTTGTGAAGGCAGGGATTTTTACATTTATTTTCCAGTCTTATTGCAATGGTTCTTCTTTTCAAAATTCTTGAATTGTTTTATCTTGGGCCAGCAGGAGCTCATGACACAAGTAGCTTTGATATTTACTTGCTTTGAAGAATCATATCCTGCTTCAGACTTTTCATTAGCCATTTCTTTAGAAAGTGCTGGTTTCTTTGGGTGGGAAGTGGTCCTTAGAGACCACAATAATGTGGGTGCAAAGGTGCTAATTGTGTTCAGGTTGTCTTTGCTTCAAGGCCCTTTCAGTGGACAGAGCTAACAAATTTATAGAAATACATTGTAAGCCTGTGTATTTCCAATTCATATTTAATTATACAACTTATATTTGTGTGTCTTGTACATTGAAAAAATCTTGCTTGCTAATGTTAACATTATTACATGTATATACTAGGTTTTTAAAAAGTATTACACTAACATTGTAATTGTTGAATATAGTTTTAAGATTTCTTTGCAGTTATTTTTATCCTTAAAATGTATTCCACGAAGAGTTTATAGTATAGTTACAGAATTTTAAAGTTTATTGAGAGAATTCTATTTGTAGTTCTCCCACTAAGCTGATAGTTAGGTTTATTTGTTTAATTTTGGTTTTGATTTTCACTTTTGGCTAAATTTTCCAAAGCCAAAACTGTAAAAAAAAAAAAAAAAAAAAAAGCCACGTTGATAGAAGTATAGTTGTCTACTCTCCTTTGCTTTTTCTCTCCCCTTAGTGTTTTCACTAATTTTTGGTTTCTTCTTTTATTTAATGTAAGCAAATGTGAATTTCTTCCTACATCCTCCCTCCTACTACCTTAGAGAAAAAGTGGCACAGTATACACAGGGTTTTATATCTTGCCTTTTCTGCTTAATGATAAATATATCCTGGAGATCACTCCATTGCCATATATGGAAAATTTTCTCATTTCTTTGTCCTGCTGTATAGAAAGTACGAGTGTGCTTCTCTTCCCCATAGCCTGCCCAGCAGAGTATACTGTTAAATGATTGGGGCTTTGCCACTCTGATGGGTGAGATGGCATCTAAGTCTAGTATTAATTTGAATGTGTTTTTAATGTGAGCAAGATTAAACAGCTTTTCACTTGAAGGATAATTTCCATTTCATGTACTGAGAACTAATCTTTTGCCTGTTTTTTTAAAGAGTAACTTGTCTTTCTAAATTTTCATAATGGTCTGTATTTCAAGTTTAGATTCTCTTTTTGACCCAAGTCATTTAGGAACTATTTCAAAAGTTCTTCTAATGAAACTAAAATAGTTGAGTTTCGGTCTGTTTTTTTATTTTCTCTCTTCTTTTCATTAAAATGTCTTACTGCGTCTGACCAAATATTATGGTCTATACAGTTTTTTCTTTATGGAATTTATTGAGGTATTCATTACATAGTATGTGATCTACTTTTGTGACTTGTAGATATTTAAATACAGTGGGTAAATTGTATATAACTGAAATATGCAAGTGCGGAATTTAAAAAACCATGGTACACCAATGTACTAGAATGCTATGAAGCTGTTGATAAATGAAGTAGATTAGTATGTACTGAATTAAAAAATCTTTAAGCTTTGTTATTAAATGAAAAGGGGACAATGCTAAGCAGCACATAGAGCATGATCCTGTTTTGTATCAATATTAAAATCATGTAGATGTATGTAAATTTGGGAAAGACTATTAAATTTAAGGATAATAAATTTTGGACTGAGGGAGGTCTTTCTCTTTACATTTTCTGTCTTTCTGGATTTGAGTTTTATAAATTAATATTTGGAATTGATAATTATTGTTGAATGTTACCACTACTGTTGCATATGTCTATACGTTCCTTTTTAACCCCCTCTTACTCTGCCATGAGTAGTGACTGCCATGAATTATTTATGTCTTATTCTTTCATATATATGATTTTGTCCTGTCAAGCTGCTCCATGAGGTTATTCACTGGGCCAAGTTTCTTTTATCTTGTTGCTTCATTATTCCCTAAGCTTTTGTTCTTCTCTGCCTGGTCTGATGATGTATAATTGTACTCTCTCCACCTCCCCCCCAAATTATTCTCTCCTGAGATTTGTCTGTTTTGTTAAAAAAAAATCAACTTTTGGTTTTCTTGGTCTTCTTCAGTTTATCATTGTTATCTGTAGTCTGTATTTTTATTGGTTGTATGAACTAGTGCTTTCACAGCTTCTTGTAGGTAGGTAGCATGCACTCCACCTGTTCAGCTTCTTGGCAACACCTCTTTGTTCAAGGAGACCAGAGTGAGTACCTTCCTTCCTCTCCAAGAATCTAGTTTTCCTCAGGAACTTCATATTTGCATCCTTGCCCCGTGACTTTTGTTATGGTTCCCTCTTCTCCATAGGAGAAAGTCTTTGTGCTGCTCTCAGTCCTGAAACCTAGCAGAGCCTGGGAGTGTTGTCACCCGCAGCCTTCAGTTTTTGCTTGCCGTCCTGGTAGTTCCAGCAACTCTTCCATCTGGGGATGATAGATGGTAGTTGGATGGGATTATGATGATAAACAGAATGTCCAATAACCAAGAGGAAAAAAAAAAGAAATTTATGTCACTGGAATGAATGCAAAATGTCGTTTAAACTGTACTTTTGTACTTATATTTGTCTGTGCTGATTTCTTTCTCTAATTGGTATGTAGATTGTATCTTCCTATATTAGCATTTTCCTAATTGTTTTTTTGGGATGCTAGTTTCTCATGAAGTGGTCATTGTTACTATACCAGAGGAAAAATGGTCTGTGGTCATATTTAACAAGGGGCATCGATGCTCGATGCTTATCTTAACACTCAATTTCTTTCTTTGATTGAATATAAGATCAATTGACGTCTATCTTAGATGAATTAAATTTAAAAAACACTTATTCTTATAAGAGATTGTTATTCTGAGTTTAAGTACTACTAATGTGTTTCATCAGCCACTACTGTAGAATACCCTTCAATCACTATGCTGTTGAGTCATTCAATTTTATATCCCAAGTTAAGCAACTGTGCCAGGGTATTTCAAATAAAATGTTCTGTGAGATAACATGGAAATGTTAACGTTATCAGTACTGTAGAAGCACTTCTTTTGCCTATAATAGTGGTTAAGCTTTGTACTCACTGGAAAAGCAAACATAGTTGCTTTTTTATTAAAAAAAGTGATACATTTATAAATATCTCAAAATTGCAAATAATTTGATATTGACTCAGTTATGAAAGCTGTTAAATTTTCTTAGCAGGTGTAAAATTATTTGAGGGAGAAGAAAGACCACAAGTACAAAATTTGAAAGAAACCAAAAACTAAAAATACTTTGTGATTCATGAAGATGCATTGCAGGAAGGAGAAAGAGCATGTCCTGTCACCACACATCAAAATTACAGGCTTTCTTTTTTACTTAATGGACTTAGGTTCCACCCCCTTCATCTCCAGAATTACTTATGAATCCACTGGGTTGGAAGGATTTTGACTCACAAGTAAGCAAACATCTAAAGAGTAAACTGGTAATATGTATTTGAACAGAGGTCAAATATACTCTTGAAAACTAGAAGAAGGCAATGTTTTTTGAGAAGAAGGGTAGTTGTTAATAATCAGCATTCATTTATTTATTTATTCAACAATTATGTGTGGACCCTGTGCTTGGTTGACACTTGGAAATATTATAGTGGTATAGTGACTACTGATGTGGGCCAGATACTTTACCTGGTAAGCACTATCCATGTATTACCACATTTAATCTCAAGGACTGTGATGTGGACGTTATCCCTGTTGTATATATGAGGAAGTTAAGGCTTTGAATAGTTAATTTACCAGTTACATACCTAGTAGGTGGAAGCTGGACTATAGAACCCTTTTGTTTCTTTTTAAAATTATTTTATTGAGGTCATATTGGCTTATAACATTGTGTAATTTTGGGTGTACATTATTATATATCAGTTTCTGTATGTACTCCATCGTGCTCACCACTAATAGTCTAGTTTTTATCCGTCACCATACATATGTGCCCCTTTACAACCCTTTCGCCCGCACTCCCACTCCCTTCTCTGGTAACCACTATCTGTTCTCTTTATCTATGTGTTTATCTTCCCCATATGAGTGAAATCATGTGGTGGTTGTCTTTCTCTGTCTGCCTTATTTTGCTTGACATAATAACCCTCACAGTCCATCCATGTTGCTGCAAATGGGATGAGTGTCTTTTTTTTATGGCTTAGTCGTTGTCCGTTGTGTATATACACTGTATCTTCTTTATGCATTTATCAGTTGATGGGCTCTTGGGTTGCTTCCATGTCTTCGCTGTTGTGAATGATGAACATATGGGTGCATAAATTTCCTTGTATTATTGACTTCATGTTCTTTGGAAAAATACCCAGTGATAGGGTAGCTGGATCATATAGTGTTTTTATTTTTAATTTGTTGAGAAATCTCCATACTGTTTTCCATAGTGGCTGTACCAGTTTGCATTCCCACCAGCAGTGTACCAAGGATTCCCTCTTTGCATCTTCTCCAACATTTGTTGTTTTTTGTCTTGTTAATTGTAGCCATTCTGACAGGTGTAAGGTGATAGCTCATTGTAGTTTTTATTTGCATTTCCCTAATAGTTAGTGATGTTGCACATCTTTTCATGTGCCTCTTGGCCATCTGTATATCTTTGGAAAAATGTTCATATCCTCAGTCCACTTTTTGACTGGGTTGTTTGTTTTTTTGTTGTTAAGTTGTATGAGTTCTTTATATATTTTGGAAATTAACCCCGTGTCAGATACATGATTTGCAAATATTTTCTCCTAGTAGGTGGGTTGTCTTTTTGTTTTGTTCATGGTTTCCTCTGCCATGCCGAAGCTTTTTAGTCTGATGTAGTCCCATTTGTGTATTTGTTTCTTTTGTTTCCTTTTCCTGAGTAGACATGGTATTCGAAAAGATGTACTGCCTGTATTTTCTTCTAGGAGTTTTGTGGTTTCAGGTCTTGAAGTCAAGATTGTAATCCGTTTTGAGTTAATTTTTGTGTTTGGTGTATGATAATGGTCTACTTTCATTCTTTTGCATGTTGCTGTCCAGTTTTCCCAACACTATTTATTGAAGAGACTTCCCTTTCTCCATTGTATGTTCTTGGCTCCATTGTCGAAGATGTGCTGTCCCTAGATATGTGATTTTATTTCTGGGCTTTCAGTACTGTTCCATTGATATACGTGTCTGTTTTTGTGCCAGTACCATGCTGTTTTGATGACTGTAGCTTTGTAGTATATTTTGAAGTCAGGGATTGTTTTGCCTCCAGCTTTGTTGTTTTTTTCTTAAGTTTGCTTTGGCTATTAGGGGTCTTTTGTTGTTCCTTATAAATTTTAGGATTCTTTGTTCTATTTCTGTGAAGAATGTCATTGCGATTCTGATTGGGATTCCATTGAATCTGTAGATTGCTTTAGGTAATATGGATGTTTTAACTATGTTTAGTCTTCTAATTCTTGAACATGGAATATCTTTCCATTTGTTTATTTCTTTGATTTCTTTCAATAACGTGTTGTAGTTTTCATTGTATAGGTCTTTCACCTCCTGGGTGAAATGTATTCCAAGATATTTTATTCTTTTTGTTGCAGTTCTCTTTTTCCTAGTTCATTATTAGTGTGTAGAAATGCAACGGATTTTTATGTTGATTTTGTACCCTGCAACTCTGTTGTAGTTGTTGATTATTTCTCATAGTTTTCTGGTAGATTCTTTAGGGTTTTCTATATATAGAATCATAGCTCCTGACAACAGCAAGAGTTTTACTTTGTCCTTTCCAATTTGTATATCTTTAAATATTTCTTTTTCTTGCCTAATTGCTCTGCAGAGCACTTTTTCTTAATGCCATATTGCATACTTATCATAAAAACAGAGAACACTTGGGCCAGCCCCAGTATAGCCTAGTGCTTAAGTTCAGCTTGCTCCACTTCAGTGGCCTGGGTTTGGTTCCCAGGCGCTGACCCACACTGCTCTGTTAGCAGCCATGCTGTACTGGCAGCCCACACACTGAAAAATAGAGGAATATTGGCACAGATGTTAGCTCAGGGTGAATCTTCCTCAGCAAAAAACAAAAAACAAAAACAAAGAAAACTAGGTTAATTCATCACATGAACAGACTAGAAAAAAGGAAGAATCACATGATCATATCAGTAGATGCAGAGAAAGTATTTGACAGAATCCAACACCCATTCATGATAAAAACTCTTTCAGTAACCTAGGAGTAGAGGGGAACTTCCTCAACTTGATAAAGGGCATCTACAAAAAAACTATAGTACTGTCATACTTAATGGTGAAAAACTCAATGCTTTCTCCCTAAGATCAGGTACAAGACAAGTATGTCCCCTCTCACCACCACTTTTCAACATTCTACTGGAATTCTTGCTAATGTGGTAAGGCAAGAAAAGAAAATAAAAAGATACACAGATTGTGAAAGAAGACATGAAACTCTCGTTGTTTGCAGATGACATGATAGTCTATGTTTGAAATTCAAAAGAATCAACAAAATCTCCTTGAACTAATAAGCAATTATTGCAGGATTGCAGGATACAAGGTTAATATACAAGTCAATTGCATTCCTGTATACAAATGAACAAGTGCAATTTGAAATTAAAAACACAATACCATTTACATTAGCCCCCCAAAAATGAAATACTTAGTATAAATCTAACAAAATATAAATAAGATCTATGTGAGGAAAATGACAAAACTCTGATGAACGAAACCAAAGGGCTAAATAAATAGAGTTGTTCCATGTTTGTGGATAGGAAGACTCAGTAGTATCACGATGTTAGTAATTCCCATCTCGATTTATAGATTCAGTGCAATCCTAATCACAATTCCAGCAAGTTATTTTATGGATATCAGCAAACATTCTGAAGTTTATATGGAGAGGCAAAAGACTCAGTATCCAACACAGTATTGAAAGAGAACAAAATTGGAGCACTGACACTACCCGACTTCGACTTACTATGAAGTTAGAGTTATCAAGACAGTGTGGTTTTAGTGAAAGAATAGACAAATAGATCAATGGAATAGAATAGAAAGCCCAGAAATAGGGAGCCCGGAGTAGAGCTCCCCATAAGTGTAGTCAACTTATCTCTGACAAAGGAGCAAAGGCAATGCAATGGAGGAAAGATAGCCTCTTTAACAAATGCTGCTGGAACAACTGGACATCTACTGGAACAACTGGAATTGAGACACAGATGTTACACCCTTCACAAAAATTAACTCAAAATGTATCATAGACCTAAATGTAAAATGCAAAACTAGTAGACGATAACATAGGAGAAAACCTAGATGTCCTTGGATGTGATGATGCCTTTTTAGATACAACACCAAACATACAATCCATGAAAGAAATAATTGATAAACTGGACGTCATTAAAATTAAAATCTTCTACTCTGTGAAAGACTATCAAGAAAATCAGAAAGCAAGCCACAGACTGGTAAAAAATATTTGCAAAAGATACATCTGGGGGTGGCCCAGTGGCACAACAGTTAAGTGCGCATGTTCTACTTTGGTGGCCTGGGGTTTGCCAGTTTGGATCCCCGGTGCGGACATGGCACTGCTTGTCAAGCCATGCTGTGGTAGGCATCCCACATATAAAATGGGGGAAGACGGGCACAGATATTAGCTCAGGGCCAGTCTTCCTCAGCAAAAAGAGGAGGATGGGCAGTGGATGTTAGCTCAGGGCTAATCTTCCTCAAAAAAAAAAAAGAGATAAATCTGATAAAGGACTGTTACCCAAAATATGCAAAGAACTCTTAAAACTCAACAATAAGAAAAATCTGATTAAAAAAATGAACCAAAAACCTTAACAGACACCTAACCAAAGAAGATATACAGATGACAAATAAGCATATGAAAAGATGCTTCACATCATATGTCATCAAGGAAATACAGATTAAAACAACAATGAGATTACTACTATACACCTATCAGAATAGCCAAAATCTGGAACACTGACAACCATAAGTGCTGATGAGGATGTAGAGTAACAGAAACCCTCATACGTTGCTGGTGGGAATACAAAATGGTATCGTCACTTTGGAAGACAATTTGGCAGTTCTTACAAAACTAAACATACGCTTAGCATACGATCCAGCAATCGCATTCCTTGGTATTTACCGAAATGGGTTGAAAACTTATGTTCACACAAAAACCTGCACACAGATGTTTATAGCAGCTTTTATTCATAATTGCCAAAACTTGGAAACAACCAAGAGGTCACAAGGTGAAGCTTTTTCAGTAGGTGAATGGATGATTAAACTGTAGTACACCCAGACAATGGAATATTTTTCAGCAGTAACTCAAAATGAGCTATTGAGCCATGAGAAAGGACCTTAAATCCATATTAAGTGAAAGAAGTCACTCTGAGAAGGCTACATACTGTATGATTCCAACTATATAATGTTCTGGAAAAGGCAAAACTGGAGACAGTAAAAAGATCAGTGGTTGGGAGGAGTAGGTTGGAGGGAGGGATGAATAGGCAGAGCACAGAGGATGTATAGGGTAGTGAAAATACTCGATATATTATAATGATGGATATGTGTCATCGTACGTTTGTCTAAACCCACTGAATGTACAACATCAAGAGTGAACTTCTTAGGTAAACTGTGGATTTTGGGTGCTTATGATGTGTCAGTATAGGTTCATCCTTTGTAATAAATGTACCACTCTTTTGGGCAGTGTGGTAATGAGGAAGGCTATGCGTTTGTGGGGGTAGAGTGTATGAGAAATTCCTTTTCCTCCTCAATTTTATTGTAAACCTATAACTGCTCTAAAAAAATAAAACTAGGAAACATTTTTATTGTTGATAGTAAACCAATGATGCATATCAGTGGTACTTAAACTTTAGCATGCATCAGAAGCACCTGGAGGGGTTGTTAAAACTCAGGTTGCTGGACTCTACCCTCAGGGTTTTATTCAGTAGATCTGAGTGGGTCTGAGAACATCTTTTGCTAACAAGTTTTCAAATCTAATGCTGGTCTAGGCACCACACTTTGAGAATCCCTAAAGTATCAAATCTGTTCGTCATGTCCTTTTAAAAGTATGCCATACTGAATCTTCCATGCCTTGATAACAAATAAGGTATGATGCAAGTATGGTATTAATGTGGCTCAATGCTATGTTTTTATTTTTCTCATGCTTGTATTTCTCTTGAGCATTTGATGCTAGTGAGTAGAAAGCTTTTAAAACAATTTGGGAGATGAGCTACAAATATTTGTTTACCTTTTTGATCTTTGTTATAATACAGCTTATTATAAATTTAACAACAAATTAGCATAAGGTTTATGGTTAATTTGGATTGTCTTGAACTTCCTGAGATGCTTTGATAAATTGTCTCCTTTATATTATACATTTTTTCATTTTGATGGTTGCATTCAACTTCTTTATTCTGACTGGTTTTTAAATCAACTACTGTTAATTTACCTATTTTAAATATTAATACCCATGTATGTAAATATACACATACTTAAAATAGGCAAAACAGTTGATTTAGCTATTTTCAATATTAGTCTATTCACACATTTTTGTAAACATACACTTTTTAAAAATAGGTAAAACAACACTGGTTTGAACAACTGTGCAGTTCCCAGAACATATTAATTTATAACCCTTTCTCTGAGGGATTTAAAGACATGATTTAATCTCTTTTTATACTGGCAGGAAGAAATTTCTCATTCCATAGATTTTGCTTTTGCTTTCAGTGTTGTAGCCACTGAAGTATATACCTAATTGTTAATTTTAATGATGATCATGAAGACTAGTTGTCCAATTCACCAGTATAAAGTTCTGATTTTCTGAAGTTTCTGATTTTCTCAGTTATCTGGATGATTAAAGGCTGTAGGGTTGGAGGAGTCAGAGTATTTGTGAAAAAGTCCAGTGCCTGTGGCATTAGTTTGTTTATGAAAAAATTGAGGTGGTTCTCCAAAGCTTTTTTTGATTATGGAACCTAATCATTTTTCCTATTTATTGTCTTCTAGACTTGGGTGAAAGGAAGGAAGGAAAAACTGTTGGTTTTGCGGAATAGGGAGAGATTGATAGGAGAGTGGAGTTAATTTTTTATTTTAGGGATTAAATTTTTTGACTATTTCCAGTAGTGTAATACCTGATGTTTGTTTTTCGGTGAATATTTGAAAAGTTACAGATAAGTGACAGGCCTTCAGATTAATGTTTTTAAATTTAAAGTTGTCTTATGCTAATGTGTTTGTTTTTATAGAGAGGATCTGACGAACTGCTCTCTGGCAGTGTTCTCAGTAGTCCAAACTCGAATATGAGCAGCATGGTGGTCACAGGTAAGTGTTACTCTTATCAGGCTGTCACTCTTTGCCATTTTTTGGGGCAGAGTATTAAACTGTAGTCTGTTTTACCAGAATAACTTTTATTTTTAAATGCTTTCTGTTGAAACATTTTAGAGGAAATTTTACTAGAGTATGTATATGTCAAATGAAAAAACCTGAAGATGGTGACTTCTGTGGGCAAGTAACTAAGTCTGATTTCTTTGTATCACTTCGTAGTATAACCCTTTTCTTTCATGTTGTAAGTCCCCTCGTTCTTGCCACTTTTGTACTTTTGTTTTTAGTGTTTGTGTGTCTTAGAATAATTTTAGTATTCTCTATCCCACAAGTCTTAAAGCCCAAACTGTAAATAAAAACCAAAAGATTCAACTACATAGTTGTCTTTTTTGTGTACTTTCAATGTTTTTTCTCTGCCTTAACAGTATTTTAATTCTTTTAATTGAGTTCCTTTATTTACATACTTGGAAATTACTTCATCTACTTGGATGATTTATTTAATCTTCATAGTTAAGGTTTTTTTCTTACATTGTATGTCTGCAGTAACGTTGGTTGTTTGTAATGTCTGTTTGTAAATAAATATAGACTAATTTTTAGACCTTAGTTTTATGACTGATGGACCAAAATTTTAATCTGATGATGATGATGATTGAACTAGTTTGCGTAAGACCTTACATTTTACGTTGTTTACTTAAAATCAAAGTTCTTTTATCTAAACCGTCTCCTGAATTACCTACTTGAGGAATTAATTGTATTGGGCAATAAAGGGATTGTAAAAGACTGGAAGCATTTTAATTTCCTTCATATAGCCATTGCTTGTGTATATGTACACTGTGGCACGCAGATGCACGTTTCTGACAGTTCAGTTAAGTAAAAACTAAAATGAAGTACTTACCTAGTATAGTCATAATGAGGTGAAAATGAATTTGTCCACACATCATTAGTACTGACTTTTGCATGTCATGATTACAAAGAAAATCACTAGGCCATGGTTTTGATAGTCAAAGTACCATGTACAAATAATTGAACAAATAGGCTCAAATGTCTGTAACTCTGCTCTGCTGGTTTAATTTTCTTAAAACTATACATAGTAGCAATTGATAATGGAAATGTTTTAAAAATTAATATGTAGGGCTACGACAGAGTAACTAGTAGCAACCTTTCCTTCTCTCCTCATGTTCACCCCCCCTGTATCAAACACTGTAAAACTGAGTAAAATATATGGGACACTTGTTGTCTGGAATTGATGAGCAGACACTACAAGATAACAATGATCCTTGAGAGAAGGGAATAAAATGAGGTGAGTCTTGTGGTCACTTTGGCTGTCTGCCTTGGGGTACCCTACTGTGGTAGCACAGGGAGGGTGGAGCCTAAGCAGAGCATGGAGGTCTGATTGAAGAAACTGAGATTGGAACTTAGAGCTGCTTAGACATCTGAGATTTGTGGAGCTGCTTAGACATCTGGGATTTGTGGAGAAGGGTCCTGAAAAAAGTTGTCCAGGGCTTAGGGCAGGGGACAGAATTCGGTGTGGGGATTCACTTCATTTAGAATTTTGAATAATGCCTGGGCTGTATGTGTACAGGTTGGGACTCTGCATGGTCTATCAGAAATGACCTGCACTGGGGCTAAGAGCTAGAATGGTGATTCCAAAAGTTGTGCAGTGCTCTGAGACATTTGAGTTCTGGGAAGTCAGAATGCAGACATCTTGCAGAGTTCCTCAGACATTCAGTTTAAACTACAAAAAGCCTAGGCTTTAAGAGAAAGAATCACTCACTGTACTAAGTGCCAACAACCATAATACCAAGTTAAGAAACTGAGATAGTCTAGCCTGACAAGACATGAAGGCTTCATCAGTAGTTTGATTGCCTGCCTAAACAAAACAGCATCCCCTAGGGAAGACCATGATTCAGTCTTCCTACAACTATCATCCATAATATCCTGCATACCATCAAAAATTATAAATCGTGTGAAGAAGCATGAAAAAATTCCATAAATTAGAGAAGCAGCATGCAATAGTAAGACCCCAAAATGACCTAGATATTGGATTAGCAGATAGAGATTATAAATATTTTTTAAAGCTATAAAGGAAAATCTTGAAATGATGAGTGAACGCTTGGAGGAATATGTTAAGAAAGAAAGAGAACTATAAAGAAAGCATATAGAAAATGTTGTAACTGAAAAATACAGTATGTGAAATGAAAATTTCACTGGTTGGGACTAACATCAGATTGCAGACAACTGAAGAAAGGTTAGTAAACTTGAGTACAGACGAACAGAAATTATTCAGTTTACCAGAGAGAACAAAATATATGTTTGGGACAATCAAGCAGTCCAACATATGTGTAATTGGAGTTCTAGAGTGGGAGTAAAGAGAATGGGGCCAAATATATTGTAATTGAGACAGAGACTTGCTGAAAACTTAAAACATTTGAAGAAAAATATCAAGTAGGATAGATAAAAAGAAACACATTTAGGTAGTTAATAGTCAATATATTGAAAACTAATGATAAAGAACAAATCTTTAAAGCAAGCAGGAAAAAGACATCTCACAGTAGACTGACACCTTGCACTAAAAGAAAGAAAAAAGCTGATTTGTTTAGGCGGAATGGAATGACACTAGAAAAAAGTTAAAAAGACTCCTCTTTTAATCCTTTAAATTTCTTTGAAAGACACTGTTTCTGTATAAAGAAAAAAACTTTGTATTTGGTTTATTATGTGTATAGATGTTTATATGACAGCAATTAGCACAAAGTAAAGATAAATGGAATTTTACAGTTGTAAGGTTCTTATATTTTACATGAAATGAAAGAATATTAACTCTAACACAAGTAGATTCTAGTAAGTTAAGGTTGCGTATTGAAATAATCTCTAAAAAATACAAAGAAATACAGTTAAAAGCAAAGAGAGGGGATGTTGGAGGACTGACTCTGTTTTCCAAAGTTATTGTAAAGCTCCAGTAGTCACAATAATGTCACATTGGCATAAAGAAAGATAAATAGATCAGTGGACAGAATAGACTTAAAATAAACCCACGCAATAATGGGCAACTGGTTTTTGACGGATGCACAAAGGCAATTCAATGGAGAGAGAAGAGACTTTTCAGCAAAGGGTGCTGTAACAGTTGGGTTATCTATATGCAAAAACAAAAGACAAAAAACTTGGGTCTATACCTCATACGATATACAAAAATTAGCTCCAGGTGGACCATGACGTAAACGTAGAATCTAAAATTATAAAACTTGTAGGAGAAAACATAGTAGAAAATCTTTGTGGCCTTGGGTTAAGCAGAAATTTGATATCTCAAAAGCACAGTCTGCGAAAGAATAAATAGGACTTCATCAGTTTAAAAAAGAACAAAAAGACAAGCCATGGAGAGGCAGAATGTCTTTACAAAGCATAAAGCTGATAAAGGACTTGTCTAGAATATATATAAATTCAGACTATATAGACTCCAAAACTGAACAGGTGAGGCAACAAAAACAACCCAACTTAGTAAATTGACAAAAATACTTGATAGTTCATCAAGAAAGATACACAAATGGTAAATAAGCATATGAAAAAGATGCTTACAGCATCATTAATCATTAGAGAAATGCAAATTAAAACTAAAGTGAGATAACATTACACACCTATTATAATGGCTAAAATTTAAAAGACTGCCTGTACTGTGTTGGAAAGGATATGGAGGAACTGTAACACTCATATATTGTTGATGGAAATGTAAAATTATAGAACTACGTTGGAAAACAATTTGGCAGTTTCTGAAGTTAAGTATGTACTGTATGATCCAGCTGTTTGTCTCCTGTGCAAGAGGAGAAAGAAAACCCAAGAAAAATGAGGGCATATATTCCTTAAAAAACTTGTATATGAATGTTCATAGTAGCTTTTTTTGTACCATTGAAGACCCAAAACTACCCAAATGTCCATCAACAGATGAATGGATAAAAGTGATTACTGTTTGGGCATTGTATTCTATTGCATACATTGAAAGGCTAAGCCATACAGAGTGAGCTATTGATCTGTGCAACAGCAGGGATAAATCTCCAAATAATTATGCTGTGTGAAAGAAGCAAGGAAAAAAATACATTTTGTATGATTCCATTTATATGAAGCACTGGGAAATGCAAGCCAAAAGTACATTGGTGGTTGCTTGGAATTCAGAGGTGGGGAAGAGTAAGGAGGAGGTGTTGCCAAAGGCACAAAGAAATTTGGGGGTGGTGGGTATGTATACCTCTTATGGTGAAGGTTTCATAGAGGAATACATAGGTCAAAATTTGTCACATTGTAGGCTTTAAATATATGCAGCTTATTGTATGTGAAGTATATATCAAAAAGGCTGTTTAAAAAGAAAAGCCCGTAGAGGAATTAACATGGAATACTATCAGATATTTTATTAATACTTTGCAAGAGAAGAATAACAACAAAACACCAGACAATTAGAAAATAAATAGCTAGATGTTAAACGTAAACCCATTGTAAGTCTGTAAATGTAAATTGGCAAAACTAATTTAGTTTAATGTGGTAACAGCTAGCCATATGAGGCCATTGAGCACTTGGAATGTGACTACCCCTAATTGAGATGTATTTGGGAGGACGTGTGTTTCAAAGATGTAGTATCAAAAAAGAAGAATCTCATTAAAAAATCTTACGTTGATACAGTAATATTTCAGATATATTGAGTTCAAATATTGAAATTAATTTCACTCCTTTTTACTTTTTGATATGGTTACTAGAATATTTAAAGTTGTGTCTTTCAGTCTTTTTTGGACACTACTGGTGTAGGAAATCCAATTAAAAGGCAAAGATTGTGAAACTGGATTAAAAAGCAAGGCTTAACTTCACTGTCTGCTACTAGAGTCAGATTGAAGTAAAAAGACACAGATTGAAAGTAAAAGGGATGGAAAATAATATTCCATGCAAATAGTAGACACAAGAAAGTTAATGTGATTGTATTAACATCAGATAGTAGAATTCAAGACAAGAAATATTACCAGATAGGAAAAAGCATATTGCATAGTGCTGAAAGGGTCAATATTTCAGAAAACATAATATTTCTTAATTTGTATGCTAGTAATAACAGAACTTCCGAGTACATTAAAAAAATGATAGAACTAAAGAGAGAAACAGAAATCTGCAATCATAGTTGGATATTTTAACATTCCTCACAATAATTGATAGGACAATTAGATCTTTAAAAAAAAGTACATAGAAGATTTGAACAGTCCTGTCAATCAGCTTGGCTTAATTGACATTTATAAAACTTTACCTAATAACTGCAGAATAACTTTTCAAGTGTACATAGAATATTTACCATGAGACCATATACTAGGACATAAAATAACTCAATAAATCTCAAATGATTGAACTCTCATATAGCACCTGATTATAGTGAAATTTAATTAGAAATCCAAAACAGTATGAAATCTAGGAAATAACTAAATATTTAGAAATTGAGCTACACAATTCCTTTTTTTTTTGGTAAGATTTTATTTTTCCTCCTTCTCCCCAAAGCTCCCCAGTACATAGTTGTATATATTTTAGTTGTGAGTCCTAGTTGTGGTACATGGGATGCTTCCCCAGGATGGCCCGGTCCACGACCAGGATTTGAACCGCTGAAACCCTGGGCTGCTGAAGCAGAGCGTGCGAACTTAACCACTCGGCCACGGGGCCGGCCCCTGAACTACACAATTCTGAACAACACATGAATCAAGATATAAGGGCATATTTCTGACTGAATGAAAATATATCAAAATTTGTTAACTGCAACCCAAGAAATGGAGAGAGAGAGAAAAATATGTCTATACCTATATTAGATACTTTTATACCTATATTAGAAAGAAGGAAGGTTTAAAACTCCTATCAAGAAAAGAAAGGAAACGTAAATTACCAATATTGGGAGTGAATAGTAGAGATGCCACTTACAGATCCTACAGAATGTAATAGGAAAATAAGGCAATCTTACAGACAATGCTAATGTTCTAAATTCAACAACTTAGATGCAGTAGACAAATTTACTTTCACAAACTTACAAAATCTATTATTCTATAATAGATACATATTAGCTGCGTATTTACTATAAAAATTGAACTCATGGGGCTGGCCCAGTGGCATAGTCGTTAAGTTTGGATGCTCTGCTTCAGCGGCCCAGGGTTCACAGGTTCTGATCCCGGGTGTAGACCTACATACTGCTCATCAAGCCATGCTGTGGTGGCATCCTATGTACAAAGTAGAGGAAGATTGGCATGGATGTTAGCTCAGGGCCAGTCTTCCTCACACACATACAGAAAAATGAATTCATGATAAAAAATGTTTCCACTGATTACTTTGGGCATGGGTGGTTTCACTCAGGCATAAGTAATTTCACTCATAGATGGGTGGTTTCACTGTTAAATTTTATGAAACTTGAAAGTAAGAAATAATAATCTTCAGTATACATTTTTAGAAGATAGAGAAACGGGGTACTCCCTGGTTCACTTTGTGAAGCTATACTATAACTGACACCAAAACCTAACAAAGATAATATAAGAAATGAAGTTTTCAGACTTAATATTTTTCATTAATGTAAATGCAGACGTTTAACAAAATGCTGGCAAATCACATCCTATATAAAAGATAATTCATGATGACTGACTGAGAGTACCCCAGGATTGTTAAGTTTTAATATTTGAAAATGAATTCAAATTATAATTTATCACAATGAGAGACTAAAGGAGAAAAGAACATTCTATCAATAGAAGCAGGAAAAGCATTTGACAAATACAGCATGCATTCATGATCAAAATCTCTCAGAAAACTAGCAAGGGAAGGGAACTTCCACAAGGTTTCCCAGCTTTTTGCTTACCTTGAGGTAAGTAAAATATTACCTTAGGTAAATATTACTAAAGGTAAAGCATAAATATTGGAAAAGACTGTCTGATTCATAGTCAACATGATTTTTAAAACAGAAAACCCAAAGGAATCTACAAAGTGTTTGGTAGAACTAGTAAGTGAATTTCAAATGGTTACAAGATACAAGTTCAATATACAAAAATAAATTGTTTCCTGATATTGGTAGCAAATTATTGGAAAATGAAATTTTTAAACTCTTCACAAAAACATAAGACAAAAAACAAGGAATAAGTTTAACAAAATATGTAAGACGTCTATACCGATAACTAGAAGACATGGCAAAGAGAAGTTAAAGACCTAAATAAATGAAGAGATACACTATGTTCATGAATTAGAAGGCTCAATATGTGAAGATATCGTTTTTCCCCAAATTGGAATGGAAATTGAATCTATAAATCAGTCAAGCCCAATAGGCTCTTTTTTTTTTTTTAAAGATTTTCTTTTTTATTTATTGTTTTTTTTCCCCCTCTTCTCCCAGTACGTAGTTGTATATTTTAGTTGTGGGTCCTTCTATTTGTGGCATGTGGGATGCCTCCTCAGCATGGCTTGATGAGCGCTGCTAGGTCTGTGCTCAGAATCCGAACCAGCAAAACCCTGGGTCGCCAAAGCAGAGCCCACGGACTTAACCACTCAGCCGTGGCACCAGCCCCCAAGCCCAATAGGCTTTTAAATTGAAATTGACAAGTCGATTCTAAAATTTATGTGGTAATAAAAAAGGACCTGGAATAAAACCATTTTGAAAAAGAAAAAGTTGGGACACTCACTGTCTGATTCAGGATTCACTGTAAACTTGAAGTAATCAAAACAGTTTAGTATTAGCATGATTAGTGTCTCAGAATAACGTTCAGAAATAGACTCCTACATTTAAGGTCAATTGATTATTTACAAAGGTGCCTTGGGCATTCAATGGGGAAAGAGAAGTTTTCTCAACAAATGGTGCTAGAACAGTTGGATACACGTATGAAAAAAGCTTTAAGAAAAAAAATCATAGACTGTATTCTCAACCTTAGCATAAATGAAGCTTTCTCACACAAGACAAAAAACACTGACTGTAAAGGAATAATTTATAAACTAGACTCCATCTAAACTAGACTCATCCAAAAACATTAAGACAATGAAAAGGCAAGGCACAGACTGGGAGGAAAGAGCAGTATTCACATATCAATTCGTATGTCTACAAAGGACTTGTATCCAGCGTATGTACAAAATGCTTCACATCAATAAATAGAAACAACCTAATGTTTTTAATGAGTGAAAGAAGATGTACAAATAGCTAATTAGCACAGGAAAACATACATTAGTCATCAGGAGAAAACAAGTTATAACCACTGTGGGGTACCACTTCACGCCAACTAGAATCTAGGTTAAAGTTAAACAGATTGGCAATGCCAAATGTTGATGAGGATGCAGAGCACCTGGCACTTTTTTGCCATTGTTGGTGAGAGTGTAAAATAGTTTGGAAAACAGTTTGGCAATTTCTTATAAAGTTAGACATAACCCTACCCTACAGCCTAGTACTTCTACTTCTAGGTTTTTACCCAGTGAAAACACGTTCCCTACAAGACTTGTGCAAATATGTGTATAAAAAACTTCATTCGTGATGGTCCCAAACTTGAAATAACGTCTGTCATCAGGAAAATGGATCAGTAAATTGTTGTGTAGTCATATAGTGGATTACTACTCAATAATAACAGAATGACTGTCTATACTTGGAACAAACTGGATATTGTTAAATGTTATATGAAACAAAGGAAGCTAGATACAAAACATTGCATACTGTGTGTGATTCCATTTCTATAAAGTTAGGAGCAGATAATTTTTAGTATAGAAACCAAAATATTAGTTGCCTGTGGGTGTTGGGAATTAGCAGGAAGGGAATCTGGGCTGATGGGCATGTTCTGTATCAATTAACAAAGTTGTAAAGCAGATCCAAACTTTGTTTGAAACAGTAGGCTGCCTCTGGGAAGCATGAACTGCTTGTAGCTTTGTCTTGCTAGAGTGTAAAATAGGAGAAGGGGAATGACTAAAGTTGAGTCACGATAGGCAGGGATCTGGATATGGGATTTGATTTGTTATACTGAGGAGCTAGGACTTTACTAGATTTACATTTTAGAAAGGATTTTTGTTCCATTTGTGTTTTGAGGGAAGCAGAGGAGAGTCACTACTGTACATCAGGAAGACAGCTAAAAACTTTAAAAAGCTCTGCTCTGGAGATACTGAAGTCTTGAATTTTAGGGTCTTAAAAGTAGAATATGGAGGAAATGATGTATCAAGAAACTAGAAGAATTCTAAGTTATTTGGAAGTAGAGTGAGAGAAGTATTAGAGTTTTGGCTTAGAATCACTGGGTTGATGGATAATAGTCCCGTTAACAAAGGAAAAAAGTGGAAAATGAGATTTGGTTTTGATGGAAAGAATAATCTGTTACTGTCTTTTAAAGTATGCTTAGAAATGATGCTTAATGTACTTTATGACTAAAGGATGAATCGAGTCTTTTTGTAGTGTTGAAATAAAATTCCCTAAAGCCTTATTTTAGCGTAAGAAATTTGTGTACATTCAATTTATTTTACCCTAATGCACAGAGGAAACACTAAGTTTTAAGATTTTTCTGTTTTTTTCCTAACGTAGAATGAGAGTCTGTATATGTTCTAACAGACCCCAATTTGAATGCTGTTGCTTATAAGAGCAAATAGCATAGAAGACCTTTAAAGACTAGTGATTATACTTGCCTAGGAAAATATGCTGTTGTCCAGATGTCTCAAAAAGGGACTTTTACAGACAGTATTACAAGGAAACTTTTGTAGTTATCAGATACAGCACAGGATTTTGTTCTTCTGTTCCGGCTTTATCCAAAATACTTCTTCTAATTGACCTTACTCTAGAATTTTGTTTCCTACTGAATCTGACTTAACAGGCTTTCCCTCCTCTGTCCAGACTTTGTGTACAGTACCTATTTTGGGGGTCAAAGAAAAAAATAATTTTAGAAGTGAGAAAAGTTAATGTTATTAGAAACTTTGTGTCAGGTAAATATTTAATAAACCAATGCATTAAGACTATATTGTAGTAGTTTCTTAAATAAAAGTGAAACATTTCAAAAACACAGCTAGCTTCAATTAGTATTAAAATTGAATTTTAATGAAAGGAATTTGTAAGTATTTGGCAGTGGGGAGAATACTTAACAGTTGTAAGATATGGTCTCTTTAGTTTTTGAGTTATTTCTTTGCAGCTTTGGAAGTGGTATATCACTTTAAGTTAAGTATACATATTTCTGCCAGTGCTGCTAATTGTTATTCTGTAGTAGTAGGATTTATTAGTGCTAAAAGTGTGACTTTTTGCTTTATGTGAAAGAACTGAAATCATTCTATAGGTTCTGGTGTATGTTATTCAGAAGTTTTTGAGATTTTCATTTTAATATTTACTTGCAGACATTTTGTATATGATGTCATTTCATTTTGTTATAATGCTTTGGATAGTATTCCAACACATTGTTTCACAGTTTGAATGTTTATGAGGTTCTAACAACATGTCCTGTTGCAGATAGAGAGGTAATGAGAGCCTTCCTCCAGTTTAGCCTTCTATGTTTTTCCAACTCATGCATAAGGCACTTTTGGCAACTAGACTATGCAGCTACTCAGAAATGCAAAGAGTTATGGCCAGCTTTTACAGTCAGCCTAGTAAGATTTTTTTGTGTGGTGGCTGTTGGAGTTAGCGAAACGCCTATCAGGATAACAGAAGTACTATCTATCTGTCTATACCTGCGTTTCTGGTTAACTCTTCGTTGGAATTTCTGTTTTCCCAATTAGGAAAGCAAAAAGATATGAGCATTCATTTTTCTTAGCTCAGGTTCTTTTTATTTATTTATTTTTTATTTTTCTAAAGCTAGCAGCTTCTATAACACTGTGCTTTGCTCTGAAGTCTTAACTAAAAACTGCTTGGAATTAAAACTGCTTTGCCTCTCAGTCCTATATTTGATAAAGGAAGTTACCAATGCTTTTATAAATGCTTTAGTCTGAAAGACTTGGAGAATGAGAATGTGCTTATGTTTTGTTACATATATGTCTTCATAGACAGATGAAGTATAAAGTTTTGAAATGTGCTCAGGTTGGTATGCAGTTGAAAGTATAGAATTAGATTATTGGTTAATGAGTGGGACTAAAATAATAGGTTTACGGATTAAATGACAAAGTGATTTTTGAAACCCAGGTGCTGGAGTGTTTATATGAGCAAGTAGAGATAGGAAGGACCTTGGGACCAAAACAGGTTGGGGATCTGGGAATGAATAAGTAGAGGGTTCAAAGCACAGGTATCAAATGAGTCAGGGAAGTAAGAAAACTAGACATGAATTGTTAGGGGTTCTGTGAGAACAGAGACATTCAGTAAGGCTGAGAGGGCTCACAGTTAGTTCTTCGGCTGCGGATGGGTTTAACAAATTACCTAGGGTCTTATAAGGTCACTTATGTGAAAGCTGCAGGCAGAAGCCAGTAGAGAACAAAGGTCAGTCAAGGAGAGAAGAGATGGACTGATCAAAGGTGAAGATGCTCACTTTAGATTTGAAGTAGAAAACCACTTTTGAGATTGGAAGAGAAGTGTTCAAATAGAAACAGTTTTTACGTTTTCTTTGTTTTGAATTTGTGAGTAGAAGAATATCTTTGCTAAGCAAAAGGCTTTAAGAAGACCAAATTATATATGGAAAATGGTGTAATTAATGATTTCTATAATTTATATGTAACTTATGTGCATAAGTAAAAGCATTACTATGTTGCATACATTACATAAGAATTATTTTAATTATTACTGGTTTTACATAACCAAACCAAAAGTTTCTGGACTTACCTGGGGAGTGGAAGGGAAAGGACAGCAGAAAGAAGTCCAAATTATTGTATTTTGTCTTCTGAAAAATCATAGATCTGTAACCCAGAGAGACCCAGTCTTCCTTACTTCTCTGAGAGGGTGATAAATGGCCTAGATGTTTTATAAGCTGAGGACCACATGTTTTCTTATGCCTTTTTTCTTTTCCAGGCCTGGGGTGTTTTTATATATGAAATTAGGCTTAGTTGTGTGATTAAAGAAATAATTTTCCAGTTTTGCATTCTCATAATGTCGTTATTTTAAATGAAGATTTTCATCATATTTAGCTATATGTGAATATTTAGTAGCCACCCTCTCTGAAGCTCTTAACTGAGGGAGTATCAGAGTGTGAAGAGAGTGTAAATTTTGGTACTTACATGGTCTTTGAGAGGAAAGGACATGTCTTTGACAGGAAAGTGTATAATATGAATTTTGTTTTGGGATTCTCCTATAGTAAGTTAAGAGCACAGGCTGTGGAGTCATATACTTCCTGAGTTTTAATCCTTTTTCTGCCACTTCCCGTCTTCACCACTTAGTAACTGTCTGACCTTGGCAACTTCACTAGCTGTCATCATAAATGGGATTGATGGGTCATGATAATAGCATCTTAGTGGTGTAAAGTAGTTAACTTCCAGAGAATGTTAAATATCTATACAAAAGAAAAGTAGCATCTTTTCTGTATTTCTCCAAAAAACCAGGTTGTCTTCTTTGACTGTTAAAACTATCCTACCTTCCTTGTTATTCAGCTTTTTTACTTCTGCTTTTACCACCCACTGTCCAGAAATTATCTAACACAAATCCTTAACAATAAACTATTCTATTCTCTTCATAATAGGTTTAGGGAGACTTTACCTTTTGGAAATCATATTCTAAAAGTCATTTGAAAAGAGAAGCCTTTTTTCACCCTATATATACAGTGATAGGTGGTATCTTTATTATGGTGCTTTTTTCTCGACCTTTTCCCAGAAGGAAAAGGACAGACTAAATTAGAAAAAACTGAAGTTTGCTCTTTTGAGTTTCCTGATACCAAAACCTATAACTTTAGGTTGAATTACGAAGTATTTGTTCTTGTTATTCAAACAAACGAATGAACAAGAACACAAAATGTCAGAATTCTCTATAGACTGCTTAGCCAAGAAGAGTCCTTGGTCTTACATAAGAAGAATATGCATTTGTATGCCGATTATGTGTTTTAAGGTATATATGTATTTTTTTATTCCCTGCTTAACTTACATTTTCTTTCTTTTTTTAAAAAGATTTTATTTTTCCTTTTTCTCCCAAAGCCCCCCGGGTACATAGTTGTGTCTTTTTAGTTGTGGGTCCTTCTAGTTGTGGCATGTGTGATGCAGCCTCAGCATGGCTTGATAAGCAGTGCCATGTCCGGGCCCAGGATTTGAACTGGCAAAATCCTGGGTGGCGGAAGCAGAGCGCGCGAACTTAACCACTCAGCCATGGGGCTGGACTTCTTAACTTACATTTTCAATTAACAGACCCAGTGATGATTTTGTTAGATAAGATGCCACAAAATAGAAAATTCACTGTCTTTCTTCTTTCTGGTAAGTTCAGATGCCTCTGCACACAAAAATCTTCCTTAGTTGTGCAAGAGGAGATGTGGAGAGCTTCCTGTAGTTTTTTTGTATTTCTGGAGTGATGAAGAGCTAGTTAACAACATTTTCATGGAAATATATTCAGAACCAGAGCTTACTACTCTTTTGTACAAAGCCAACCTAAGGGGATTTTTAAGTGCATCAGCTGGCCATTCATGTATGTAAACTTGGGTGAAACTCTTAGAGTAAAACATGACTTAAGTATATCTTGACAAGTAAATTATCAAGTGAGTTCACATAGTATCTTCTAGAGATACCTTCTCTGATTCATCCAATAAAGTCACTATCACACCACTCTCTTCTAGTCTTCTGCTAAGTCACCTTTAATCACATCACTCTGCTTTACTTTCTTCATAGCTCTTAATCACTGTAAGAAATTATCTGGTTCATGTACTGGTTACTCTGCCTCTCCCGCTAGCCCAGATCTTATTGATCTTGTTCACTGCTGTACCCTCAGAGCCTAAAACAGTGCCAGACACATTCTTGATTTTCAGTGGCTGTTTAAAGAATCAGTGTGTGAATGAGTTTTGAAGACAGTTGGAGATCAAGATGATCTTAGAGTTTTATAGATATTGTTGAATATATATTTTATATATATAATATTGTTTATAGATAGTGTTGAATGTTTTGGGGCGCATACCATAAAGTACCCAAAAGTATCTACAAAATGGAGTGTACAGGTATATTTCTCAATGTATAAGCATTCTTCATTTTAATGAGAACCTCAGAAATTGCTTTGAGTCCTTAGAAGTTAACTACCAGTGTGGAATAGTGGATAGACTGTAAGTTCTTCAAATAGTTTTCCATAAAACATCACCTATTTTATTGCCTCTTTAGTAAGATTTTTATTTTTGGTGAAGCTTTGGAATAAAAGCAGGTAACTTTAATTTGTTAAATAAAATATATCAGTTTATTTTAAAGCTAAGAATAACAGAATACGTTAATCAAGTCCATGAAGGATTTATAGTATATAGATGTTGATAGTGACAACATATTTAGATAGATTAGGTGGTAATTTTAACAAATTAGGAGAGGCTCATTGTAGGTAAGCCATAATGGTGGATTGACTGCATGATCATTTTTACAGCATTGCTTTCTTCGATCTCATTTTTGAGTAGAATATTTTAAATTGAACAATATATAATTTCTAAGGTAAAATTATAATGTCCCTACTTTTTGCTAAGTCAGAATTTTCATTTTTTTTGTGTTTTTGTTAGTCTGTAATAAGATGATTAATTGCAAAATAATTGTTCTTTAGCCATTGCGCAGTTTCTTTATGAAATTACATTTTAATATTTTTGCTTATCTCTTGTTACTTGTTGCATATACTGTTCAGAAACTTACTTACCCAGTAATAGTCTTAATTAATTGATAATTTCATTTAATGATAATTGGTGGGTATGATTTTCTTTATTCCTTTGAAAGTCCAGTTTTTGAATTTTTAGGAATTATTCAAGTATACTCAGCTGTGTTTTTGTTTTGTGTTTTTTATGCAAATAAGGAAAAGTAATATAATAAAGACTTCTTTTTCAATGTCTTTCAGCCAATGGTAATGATAGTAAAAAATTTAAAGGAGAAGATAAAATGGATGGTGCTCCTTCTCGTGTACTTCATATTCGAAAATTACCTGGTGAAGTGACAGAAACTGAAGTTATTGCTTTAGGCTTACCTTTTGGTAAGGTGACCAACATCCTTATGCTGAAAGGAAAAAATCAGGTATACTTCTTTCAGGACTTATATAAAACGTTAAGCCCCAAACTACCCAGCAGGTGTAAATTAGCTATTGCCTAATACGAGGATAGAATATTGTAGGTTGTTTTCCTAAAAGAACATAACAGAAGTCTTATTTTGACTTTTCCTGCTAGCTGTATGTGGTAAACTAATCCTAGGGAGCCAAAATGAATCTCACCATCGTTTTCAAATTTTCCCTTTTGAATTCCCTTCAGGACTCTAATTGAACAATTATTATAATAAGATTGGAAAATATAAATGAAGTATTTCTTTCATTGTGGCTCTGCTCTTTGTAATATCAGAAATCAGTAGGGGCACTAAATAGCATCTTTTCCTTTAAGCTTATCCCATGGAAATATTTCTGATAGCATTAGAAGAAAATAGTCATTAATCCTGTATATTTTTCATTGCATAGATGTACCTGTAGCAATAGGACCCAGGTATATTAGAAAGGAAGTTTTGTTTTAAAATTTCTAATGATGCTATTTAGAACAGTCTGTGAAATTTAAGATTATCTTAAATACAGTTAATATAACTCATAATGTGACATTTAATTTCTTTTCTTTGTTAAATTATACTGCTTTAAAAATGACTTTGAGATCTCTTATGTTCTCTAGGTTAGGATTGGTAAAATTCTGAAGCTAGAAAAAGTGTTTAGACTTAATTTTTTTAGCTTCTGTTGGAAGTACATTTGTGGTATATGGAAAATCAGAGATCGAAGGCAGAAGCACCATGTACTCAAAGAGCTTTTTTCTGAGGTTAGCTTTAGTTGTATACCTAAACTTGAATAAAGGATTTCTAATTTTATTTATTAGAGCATCTAGATGTAACTTGAAAAGTTATATTCTAGATACTGATTTTTCTAGTTAGTTGAATAGATTACACAGATATTGAAGTTTGTTTGAATTTAATTCACAGTATTAACCTTTTTGCTATTTAAATTTTCAGGCATTTTTGGAACTAGCAACAGAGGAAGCAGCTATTACTATGGTTAATTACTATTCTGCTGTGACACCTCATCTTCGTAACCAACCAATTTATATCCAGTACTCCAATCACAAAGAACTAAAAACAGATAATACGTTAAACCAAGTGAGTATATGTAGGTACATAAATAAAATGTCCCAGACAATACTAAGAATCTCATGAACATATTAAAAGAAAATAAAATTTTTAATGTTTCAGAAGATGTCTCTGTGGGCATTTTCTTGTTATTTTTAAGACATTTTCTTGCAGCATTAAATATTATGTTAATTTATAAAAAGTATGTGTGGTCTGTTATTTTCATATTTTAAATTGGTACAGGATCAATTAAATAGTATTTTTTCAGTGCTTTTAAAGTCCTTGTCAGAATGTTGGTTTTTTTTGTTACAAGTTAAGATTTTTGTGTAGAAACCGTTTATGACGTAGGAGTTTTTATTAGCATAAACTATATACAACTCTCCTGCTTATACTTTAAGGTATGAAGTTCAATGCCTTTGGTTACTTGACTTTTTATAGGTCTTAATTCCTTATGGAAAAATTCCTATTGAAGATATGTTAATGGTTTTCCTGTGGGGAAAATGTAAGAAGGGAGAATATATGAATGTATGGATCTTTTAAGCATGTGATGTAAAAGACATTAATTATTTAAAATTAATATATTAAAAAAATAGTATATGAATGGCTTTAGACCTAAATAGGTAGGGCTGCAATAATGATCTAAAAACTTTAGATCTTTTAATATAGTTTTTAGCTAATTATATCTTTCTGTTTCAGTAAAATGTAAACTGTACCTGGCTCTGTCTCACTGAAAATTTAATGGAAAATTATTCCTTATAGATTTTAACTTTCGTAAAAAGTGACTTAAGACCATTTTGATAATTTATGAACTATAAGCTTTTAAAACTTTTTATCTAAAAGATAAGGCTAAAATTTTAGCTGTTTTTGTTTTTTGTTTAATTTGGTAATTTTCGTTCCTTTTGAACCAGAAGTTGTACTTTAAGAATTTATCGTGAAGAAATATGCCAAAAGAAAATAGCTATTCCATGTTCTTTTTATTTAGAATTTAAAATGGCATTTAATATCCCAATTTTATTTTATATATTAGTATTTTCAGTAAAGTAATTCATGAATATATTCTTTTTTTTATTGAGTTCATAATAGTTTATATCATTGTGAAAGTTCAGTTGTACATTATTTCTTGTCTGTCACCACATAATGCTCCTCTTTACCCCCTGTGTCCACCCCTCACCCCCCTTCCCTTGGTAACCACTGAACTGTTTTCTTTGTCCATGTGTTTGTTTATATTCCACATATGAGTGAAATCATATGGTGTTTGTCTTTCTCAGTCTGCCTTATTTTGCTTAGCATAATTCCCTCCAGTTCCATCCGTGTTGTTGCAAATGGGATGATTTCGTCTTTTTTTATGGCTGTTATTCCATTGTATATATATACACCACATCTTCTTTATCCAATCATTGGTCGTTGGGCACTTAGATTATTTCCATGTCTTGGCTATTGTGAATAGTGCTGCAGTGAACATAGGGCTGCATATGTTACTTTGGATTGTTGATTTCTAGTTGTTTGGGTAGATACCCAGTAGTGGGATAGCTGGGTCATGTGGTAGTTCCATTTTTAGTTTTTTGGGGAATCTCCATACTGTGTTTCATAGTGGCTGCACCGGTTTGCATTCCCACTAGCAGTGTATGAGGGTTCCCTTTTCTCCACACCCTCTCCAACATGTTATTTTTAGTCTTAGTGATTATAGCCATTTTAACAGGTGTAAGTGGTATCTTAGTGTAGTTTTGATTTACATTTCCCTGATGATTAGTGATACTGAAGATCTTTTCATGTGTTTATTGGCCATCTGTATATCTTCTTTGAAAAAATGTTCATATCCTCTGCCCATTTTTTGATCGGGCTGTTTGTATTTTTGTTGTTCAGTTGTATGAGTTCCTTATATATTATGGAGGTTAACCTCTTGTTGGATATATGATGTGCAAATGTTTTCCCGCAATTGGTGGGTTGTCTTTTTGTTTTGATCTTAGTTTCTTTTGCCTTGCAGAAGCTCTTTAGTCTAATGAAATCCCACTTGTTTATTTTTTCTTTTGTTTTCCTTGTCTGAGAAGACACCGTGTTTGAAAAGATCCTTTTAAGTTCGATGTCAAAGAATGTACTACGTATATTATTTTCCAGGAGTTTTATGGTTTCAGGACTTATCTTCAAGTCTTTGATCCATTTTGGGTTTATTTTTGTGTATGGCGTGAGATAATGGTCTGTTTTCATTCTTTTGCAAGTAGTTGTCAAGATTTCCCAACACTATTGAAGAGTCTGTCTTTTCTCCATTGTATGTTCTTGGCGCCTTTGTTGAAGATTTGCTGTCCGTCGATGTGTGGTTTTACTTCTGGGCTTTCCATTCTGTTCCATTGATCTGTGTGCCTATTTTTGTACCAGTACCATGCTGTTTTGATTACTATGGCTTTGTAGTACATTTTGAAGTCAGGGATTGTGATGCTTCTAGCTTTGTTCTTTTCTCTCAGGATTGCTTTAGCAATTCGGGGTCTTTGGTTGCCCCATATGAATTTTAGGATTTTTTGTTCTATTTTCGTGAAGAATGTTGTTGGGATTTTGATTGAGATTGCATTGAATCTGTAGATTGCTTTGGGTACCATGGACATTTTAACTGTGTTTGTTCTTCCAGTCCATGTGCATGGAATTTCTTTGCATCTCTTTGTGTCATCATCTATTTCTTTCAATAATGTCTTATAGTTTTCATTGTATAAGTCCTTCACCTCCTTGGTTAAATTTATTCCTAGATACTTTATTCTGTTTTTTGCTATTGTAAGTGGAATTGTGTTCTTGAGTTCTCTTTCTGGAAGTTTGTTGTTAGAATATAGAAATGCAACTGATTTTTGTAAGTTGATTTTGTAATGTGCAACTTTACTATAGTTGTTAATTATTTCTAATAGTTTTCCAGTGGATTCTTTAGGGTTTTCTATATGTAAGATCATGTCATCTGCAAACATCAAGAGTTTCACTTCTTCACTCTCTATTTGGATTCCTTTTATTCCTTTCTCTTGCCTAATTGCTCTGGCCAAAACCTCTCCAGTACCACGTTGAATAAGAATGGTAATAGTGGGCATCCTTGTCTTGTTCCTGTTCAGGGATGACATTCAGTTTTTCCCCATTGAGTATGATGCTGGCTTTGGGTTTGTCATATATGGCCTTTATTTTGTTGAAGTTACATTCCCATTTTAAAAGATTCAAATGAGAGGGCCGTTCCTGTGGTGTAGTGGTTAAGTTTGGCGCACTCCACTGTAGCAACCTGGGTGCGGACCTACACCACTCATCAGCCATGCTGATGTGGCAGTGACCCACATATAAAATAGAGGAAGATTGGCACGGATGTTAGCTCAGGGCTAATCTTCCTCAGCAAAAAAATAAACAAGTAAATTGAAATGCAAGGAATGTATAAAGAATAAAGATACGGCATCTATAGATAGATGTAAGTGGCGGGGAGGGGGCCAGATTTGTAATTTTAAATAGGATAATGGTGAAAGCCCTAGCAAGAAGTGACATTTGAAGGGGCTGGCCTGGTGGTGCAGCGGTTAAGTTCGCATCTTGCACTTCGGCAGCCTGGGGTTTGCCGCTTCAGATCCCAGGTGCCAGCCTATGCACTGCTTCTTAGGCCATACTGTGGCAGGCCTGTCACATATTAAGTAGAGGAAGATGGGCATAGATGTTAGCTTAGGGCCAGTCTTCCTCAGCAAAAAGAGGAGGATTGGCGGCAGACGTTAGCTCAGGGCTAATCTTCCTCAAAAAGTAAGAGAAAAAAAGAGAAAAAGAAGTGACATTTGAGTAACAAACTTCAAAGTAGTTATAGAATAAAGGCACTTTTTCCAGTCTGGGTTATTCCACTCACAGGGAACAAACTGCGGAGTTCCTTCTGTTGAAAAAAAGTTTTTTACACAACCATATTTTTAATTTTCAAAACCTTTTAATCTTCTTTGATCATCCTTTTTACATTGTAACTGGTCGTGTTTTATGACTTCACAATTTTTTAAGGATATTAATTAATGATATTTTACAAATATTTCACTATACTTAAATTATATCCTGTTTTCTTCAGTGTTAGCTGTTATGTTTATCTTGTTTTCTCTCTCCCCCTCTTCCCCTTTCCTCCCTTTCGTTGTCTGTCCATATTTCAGAACAGTTAGGTTTTATTGGACTTACGTGCTTTCCTGTAAAGTAATGGGGAATTGGATACTAAGCTAAGATTCCCCTCCAGATGCCGAAAAGGTCTTTGTTCTGGTCCATCAAACTTCCTGTAGAATTTCTGGTTCCTTTAAGGGAGGATTTTGTTAGTGTTTTTTAATTGTAAGCCAGGGAGATGTTCTGGGGAGGGGAGGAAGGGGAGTTTAGCTGTTTGTTTATGAGCCAGACTTTGCATTAACCCTTTTATTTTCACTCCTTCCTCCTGTGAACCTGACAATTTCTGGTCTGATTCATGTGGTTGTTATCAGTGCAAACTCTGTTTGCTGTGCATTCACTGTGTCTTCTGTCCATTTGCTTCTGTTCGTTTTCTGTGTTTTAGGAGTTTGATAAATTTTTCTCGGCTACTGATGATCTCCTCTCTCTTCAGTGTTTGCATTTATTCTGTTTTGTATTTATTTATAGGTGTTTTATTGGGGTTTCACAGTAGAAGAGAGGCAAATGAATATTTGTGTTAACCATGAATTCTTCCATAACCCTTTATCAAATCATTAGGTCCTGTCAGTTCATTCTCCTTCATATCTGTCTAGTTTTAATCTTTCTTGCTACTTCTGTAATTCAGACACAATCACCTCTTGCCTATATTACTATAATAGCTCTCTTGCTAATTTATTTTCTTTCCTTTCTCTCTTGAATTCTTTCTCCCTGGTACAGTCAAGTATATATCTTTCTAAAATGCACAAATCTGACTTAAGTTACTCCCCTGCAGCAGGTCCCCTTCATGCTCAGGATAAAGGCCCTTTCTGAGATGGCTACTGTTTCTCCTACCCTATTTGCCTGTGCGTCTATCCCAGAAGTAATTGTAGATCCTCAAACATGGCATGCTTTCTCTTGTTTTCAATCTTTTGAGGCCACTGTGTCTCTGTGATGTCACTTTTGCCTAGAATATTGTGGCCTGCTTGCTTTTGTGCCTGTTTTCTACCCTACACTTCACATGGCTAGTTGCTAGACATCTTCAGGTCTCCCCTTAGCTAGTTTCCTCCAGAAAGCCATCCTCTTATCCACAAAGAGCGGATTAGGTTTGGGTTAAGAACCTTTAGTAGAAATTAAAATCACCGTGAGATACTACCATGTCCTACCAGATTGGCTAAAATTAAGAGGGGTAAATACCAAGTGTTGGTAATAATGTAGAGAAGCTTGAATTCTCATATGTAAGTGATGGGAATGTAAATTGATAGAATCATTTTTAAAAACTTGAAATATATGTTAAAGCTGAGCATATACATTTTCTTTGACTTAGTAAATCTCCTTCTAGTTACATACCTGAGAAAATACATGCATATGTACGTCAAAAGATATGTATGGGAAAGTTCATGGCATACTATGTGTAATAGCCCAAAGCTGGAAACAGTCCAAAGTCCAAATATGTTCAGCAGCAGAATATATTGTGGTATATTCATTCATTGAAATTCATTGGAATACACAAAGAGTGAATAAGCTCCTAGTACCTGCAATAATACATGGATGTACGTCTTAAAAATAACGTTTCTTGAAAGAAGCCAGACCAACGTAGAACACATACTATATGATTCCATTTATGTAACTGGGAAAAAGCATGGGTGTGGCTTCTGGCATGTTGGTAATATTCTTTTATCTAGATAATCATTTTACAGATATGTCCACTTTGTGATATTTTATTGAGCTGTATACACTTAGAATTTGTGTCCTTTTCTATATATGTGTAATGTTTCAATAAGAAGTTTAATTAAAATCTAGATTGGCAAGCCAGCTCTGCTTTATGAATTAAAAAATGTAAGCATTTATTTGTTAATGATAATGGAGAACATAATTGTTAAGCTAAAAAAGGAGGATGGAGAACAGTGAATAGTATGGGAGAAAACGTGGAGTAGAAATATACTTAAATGCTTGTTTGGAACAGATGTACACATGCATGCTTGTATATGTAAATGGTTTCTCTGGAAGGATACCCAAGATAAGGTTGGTGAGGAGTGGGTTGGGGAAAGCAGACAGGGTTGCAGAGGAACTTTTAATCTTTTGTACCATTTGGATAGTATACTGTGATCATAATTCTATTTTAAAAAGATATTCCATAGGGGCTGGCCCCGTGGCCGAGTGGTTGAGTTCGCGCCCTCCGCTGCAGGCGGCCCAGTGTTTCGTTGGTTCGAATCCTGGGCGCGGACATGGCACTGCTCATCGGACCATGCTGGGGCGGCGTCCCGCATGCCACAGCTGGGAGGACCCACAACGAAGAATATACAACTATGTACCGGGGGGCTTTGGGGACAAAAAGGAAAAAATAAAATCTTTAAAAAAAAAAAAAAGATATTCCATGATTTGAAATTGCAGATGTTAGTGTTTATGAGAGTGTTTACTGTCATACATATCTTTTGATGTACACATGCATGTGTTTTCTCAGGTATGTAACTGGAAGTAGATTTACTAAGTCAAAGAAAATGTATATGCTCAGCTTTAACAGATATTTCAAGTTTTTAAAAATGATTCTATCAATTTACATTCCCATCACTTACATATGAGAATTCAAGCTTCTCTACATTATTACCAACACTTGGTATTTACCCCTCTTAATTTTAGCCAATCTGGTAGGACATGGTAGTATCTCATGGTGATTTTAATTTGTATTAAAGGTTCTTAATCCCAACCTAATCCCCTCTTAGGAGATGGGGATATTTCCATACTTGTAATAATAGACAGGTATAGTGTAAGGACCTGTTCACTAATGAAGAAATAATATTGCGGTGAACTGCTTAAAAAACTATTTAAATATGTATTAGGTTAAATATATTCAAACATTTAAATTAATAAACATTGCTCTAGAAATCTTTTTATCCTGCTTTATTTTCTGTATAACTGTATTCTCCATAGTAGTGTAACTGTGTTTATTGTATTAAATATTTATCAAATGTTTCCAAATATTGGGTTTGAATTAATGAGTCACTTTAGCTAACAAATTTATAGGTCAAATTATTATTTTTTTTTAATTTTTTTTTTTTGAGGAAGATTAACCCTGAACTAACGTCTGCTGCCAATCCTCCTCTTTTTGCTGAGGAAGACTGGCCCTGAGCTAACGTCTGTGCCCATCTTTCTCTACTTTATATGTGGGACGCCTACCTCAGCATGGCTTGCCAAGCGGTGCCGTGTCCGCACTGGGGATCCAAACTGGCGAACCCTGGGCCACCAAAGCGGAACATGCGCACTTAACTGCTACACCACAAATTATTTTTTATTTTATTTTATTATTGTTTGCCAGTCCCTCGAAGTGTTATTTAATTAGCATTTAAATGATGAGTTTTGACTAGATGAGTACCTGGTCTCTTTGAATCCAAGCTATATGATCCCTTGGTTATATGATATTTCAGTGAAATATTTATTTTTTTCCCCCAGCTCTTTTGAGATATAATTGACATATAATATTGTGTAAGTTTAAGGTGCACAACCTGTTGATTTGATACACTTATATATTGCAAAATGATTATCACCATAGCATGTGTGCTGCCGAAGAGTAAACAAGAATGGTTTATTCTCATAAGTGTCCTAATTCTTTTGCATTCTCCTTTCTTTTTATTCATCACTGTGCTCTGTTTATATTCATTTTCATCTACCAGTACAGTTTTTTCAAACTATAAAGCAATGTTGAGGTCTTTGTCACTGTTATATTTAACAATTATTTGGCTTTATATAGATTTTCTGACCCCAGGTAAGGTAGAAAGAAATTATTTCCTTATCAGTGAATCTGTCATAGTAATAATAGGAAAGGCATAAGAATAATAAAGGCAGTCTTAAAAGGAACATTTAACATATGATTTAGTTGACAGATTTCCTGAAAATACTGTATTTCTTCAATTCTCTAGGTATTTTTTTTGCATTTTAAAATCTCAGAAATCAGGGTGTCTCACAGCAGTTCATCTGTCGTGGTTTAATTAGCAGTATCTTCTTAGTCATATATGAAAAATCATACTGCATTTTGTAATTTATGGTGTATTCCTGAAAATTTTGTGCCTTTGTACCAAAGTACAATAGATCAATTTCGGTTCTAAAGATTTTGGTGTCAGAAGTTACACTAGTATGAAAAAAAGACATGTATCCTGAATATTCCTCTATTAAGATCGTATTAGAAATAATAAGGTTTATGGGAGTTCTTTTGGATAATCTAGTAATCCGCTTGTTAAGATTTACCGTGTTTCTTTTTTATGGAGTGAATAATGTTACATTGAAGTTTTATTGTTCTCTGAAAGTTTCTGTTTTCTGATTATATGGATCTACCAAACTGCATCTTGTTGTTTGAGAATAAATTACATTTCCTATCTTTGCTTGTTTAGCATTGGTTTAGGTGTTGGTCTCAAACTCTAGATAATAGTTTTGAAATAAACACTAGTAGAATAGTTGAATTATAAACAGACAATACCTGGCTTGTGGCAGGTGCTCAAAAGTATTTATTGAGTGGGTGTTAAATTTTATTTAATCTATATGTGTTCTAGAAAAGAACAAATAGTGTAACATGTAGCAAAGTAAAAGTGCAAATACTGGATGTGTTTCTAAAGTGCTTATCTTTCAATTTTCAGCGTGCTCAAGCAGTTCTTCAAGCTGTGACAGCTGTCCAGACAGCAAATACTCCTCTTAGTGGCACCACAGTGAGTGAGAGTGCAGTGACTCCAGCCCAGAGTCCAGTGCTTAGAATAATTATTGACAACATGTACTACCCTGTAACACTTGATGTCCTTCACCAAGTAAGTTTACTTTAATTTGCATGTTTACCTATAAATTGGAGAAATAATACAGTAGATAAGTTGTTTTGATTTTGATGTTTTAACAGATATTTTCTAAGTTTGGTGCTGTGTTGAAGATAATCACATTTACAAAAAATAACCAGTTTCAAGCTCTCCTTCAGTATGGTGATCCAGTAAATGCTCAACAGGCAAAACTAGTAAGTCTAGACCTTTTTTTTATAAAGTGATATTTTTCAATGGCACATAGATGTCCACAAACTCATATATACACATGTAAATATAGCTAATGTTATTAATACTGCCATAACTTAGCAATATCATGTAGCATTATAGATGGCACAAAATGGTATCATTAAAATATTGGAAAAGCTTATTTGTGATAAAGAAATGTTTATTTTTAAGATTAGTCATATCTGCAGTTATCTATAATATAGGCTTATATTACTTTGCATTTTTGTTTGATTTAGGTCCAGAAGTTTTGTGCTCTTGAGGATATAGCAGGATTGTATTGTGCATGTACACCTGTATAAGATTTTAAGTGTTTTCCAGTAGGAGTTTCAAAGTAATTAATTTAGCCAGTGAGATAGTTTAGCTGAAATATGTTAATATACTTGTGCTCAAATGCTGTGATAGGCTCTTGGCTTATTTAAGACTGTATCCAATGTTCTCTTTAAAGATTTTTTTTGAAAGACAGGTTTTCTGAATAGGTTGCTTGTCTATTTTTTATTCACATCATTTACATTTGTTGTTGTTGTTATAGAGGGAGGGTAAGAAAGTATTAAAAGAAGTAGAATCATCCCATGTCATGGCTACCATTGAAAACTGCATACCACATGTTTGCTTCTAAAAGCCATAATCTTCTGTTTGTCTGTCTTATTTAAATCTACCTTTCCTCTCTCTCTTTAACTTCTTTGCCGTGTTATTTCATTGTTATTTTCATTCCATCATGATACCATTAAATATTCATTATTAAACCATTAATTCAATTGTCTTTACTTACCTTTGTCTTACCTCTTTTTCTTTATTTCACTCTCAGACTAATTATGGTATGTAATACATCAGTGCTTCCTCCAAGTCAAGATAGCTTGTATCGAACCCGGACCGGTTTTGATTTTTGGTTCATTGCATTTCCATCCTCAGAATCTCATTTGGGGAGCAAAAATAGCTTCAGGGAGCAGAAAGGCTATACTAATAATAATAGCATAATTTTATGCTTTACCAAGTGTTATCTCACTTTTTATGACTACTGCTCTATGTTGTAAACAGAATAGGAATTTTTCCTGTATTACAGGGAGATGCTAAGATTTAAAGATGTAAATTACTTATCCTAATGCACATTGTCTGTAAGGTAACTAGCCAGAAAATAGGAGTCATCCTTTATTCCTCTTCCTTTCAGCCTATCACCAAATCTCATTGATTCTAGATCCTAAATTTCTATTGAATGTATCCTTTTGTCTTCAACTCTCTTGCCACCACCCTAGTCTAAGCCAGTGTTACTCATAGTCCTGGTCTCTGATGCTACAACAAGCTTTTGCCAAAATACAGATCAGCATAGTTCCAGCCACAGTATGTTTAGGGTTGGTGTTAACGTAAATTCTGACACAGACTCCTTACCTTAATGCAGAGTGACCTGGGCTGCTAGTCTATGAATCACAGTTTGAGTAGCACTGATCTAAGCCATCATCATCTCTTAAATCTCTGTTTCATTGGCCTTCTGACTAAACTCACCACTTTGACTTCTTCCTTCACACCTGTTGTTTTTCCACAGAGTACTAAGAATGATCTCAACTAAAAATCGTCTTTCTTCCATTCTCACTGCCCTTCAGTGACTGAGTCTTGTCTTTAGTATAAAGTCCTCATTCCTTAACATGGTTTACAGAACTTTAAATCAATCCTCAGTTTGCCTCTCCGGTCTCATCTCCCATCTTTTAATTATATTGAACTTCTTTAAATACTTTGCATATACTGTACTTTTTCTCTGATCTCTCAGGTTTGCAACTTGCTAACCCATTTGCTGATATTGCTTTCTCTTCATCTCTTTATGCCCAGCTCCTCCTTCCCTTCCTCTTTCAAGTTTCAGTTTAGAAGTCTCTTATCAGAGAGGTCTTTTCATAACCTTTCAACTAGATTGGATCCTGTCCATTCTTAGTTCTCATCACCACACATCAAATTTATAATTATTTGTTACATGTGTATTTTCTTTTGGACTGTAAGTTATATACGAGTGAGTACCATGTCTGCTTTGTTCTCTGCTACTTTCCTAGAACCTAGCATAAGGTATGGCATATTGTAAATATTAGGGTTTTTTTCATCCCATGTCATAGCTTTCCCAGCACCTGGTGTGCTGCAGATAGGTCTCTTCCCACCTTTCAACTAGCCATGAACATGTCAGTATATTATGGAATGAGTTGGTTCTAAACTTTGTAAATCAGTTCCTATGTTTTTATGCTTATTAAAATGGTCATGTAAAATTAAAGGCAAGGAATAAGAGTTTGAGAAGAGAATCTCTTGTCAAAGGCCTACCTCTCCACTTACAGTGATAAGTGTTCAAATGAATGAAAAATTTAAAAAAAGTATCTAGGCACTGGGAATTCCTTTAGCAGGCAGTGTGCCTTCAAGTTTTGAGGAAGAAAATTTACGGTATTCTTCAAAGTGTGGTCCTATGTTCTTGTTATATAGATTGCTTATACAAAATGGGAGTCTCAGACCATCCTGAATTAACTTAGCATAATTTTGGGGATTGGGAGCCCAATACTCTGTTGTTTTTTTTGTTTTTTGTTTTGAAGGTTGTGGGAACCACAGCTATATCAAAGCAGCTTGAGTGACAGAGCCAACCAAACTCTTTCCATATGCTAGTTGTGTTCTTTAGCAATTACTTCAGATAATTGGAGTTTCTTCCCCTTAGCATTTTGCTTTATAAGAAAAGAGCAACTCAGGAAAAAACAGATTAACATGGGAGACTTAGTGAGGTTTGGAGGGAAAAATACAACAATCTCTTTAAAAACCTCGTCAAAAAACTATTGGTCTACCTTTAAAATAATATAGTTTTAGATGTACACACCTAATGAGTCTTGGTGTCTGTAAACATCAGGCTTGATCTGTGCGTGTGTTGTTATCAGAAGAAGTGTTGTTTCATTTATACAGTAATTTATAGATCTAAACATGTTCATCATTTCTGACTGTTGTATACAGTAAGTCTTTGTTCTTCTAATGAAAAATTAATACATTCCCCTGTTCTCTAGTTTGTTCCAGGCCTATATCCAGCTGGAGTAGAAATGATGATTATATAGAATCAGTGGGAAAAAACATAATAATCATAACAGCAGCATAGTCTTTTATAATTTATGATGTGCTTTCACATATGTGATCTTTTGGTTAATCCTCATAATAACCCTGTGAGGATTATGGCAGCCATTATCATCTCTGTTTTCCAGATTAAGAAAGATTTTGAGATTCAGAGAAGTTAAGTAACTTGCTCAACGTGACCTGAGTGAGTGTAGGCTTACAAATCTTGAGCTTGCACTCTTCTATTCCAGAACTTTTCTGGGATGATGTTGGATTTGCTAACTCAGCAAGTTATTCTGATTCACGTTGAACCTCAGGTTAAGGAAGATGATAATTTTTGCCCCATTTCATGGGAATTGCTATTATGCATCATAGTGATATTTATTTGGCTTGCAGCACCTCATACAATGTGGCGTCAAACAGAAGTTACCTTATAAAACTAGACCAATTCTTATAAGTTATGCTATCCATCAAAAAATACATGTATGATAAAATTAACTTTAAAGTATCGTGCAGGCTACTATGGTACTACTTTGGCAGGACTGACTATATTTGTGGCCCTTACTAATTTTTTTAAATTAAACTATTTGCAGGTTTTTTGAATTAAAAGTATTAGCACATTTGCTTAGCTGGTTTTATTTTAGGTGTATGTAGCACTTTCTATTTAAAGAAGATAATATTTGTGGAAACTAACACATGTACAGCTGGGATCACAAAGAACGATGTATATGAAATTTCTTTCATTCCTTTCCTGGTGGCTTTTATGTGTAGGTTTTCACTGTTGAGTTTTATTGTTAAAGTCATACCTTTTTCTGGTTTTTATTCCTTGAGATTGCTGATATACTTTATTCCCTTTTACAGGCCCTAGATGGTCAGAATATTTATAATGCTTGCTGTACCCTAAGGATTGATTTTTCTAAACTTGTGAACTTGAATGTAAAATACAACAATGATAAAAGTAGGGATTATACCCGACCTGATCTCCCATCTGGGGATGGACAACCTGCATTGGATCCTGCTATTGCTGCAGCATTTGCCAAGGAGACATCCCTCTTAGGTATGATTTCTGTTGTCTATACCACTTTTCTCCCATTTTACCAAATGGGAAAGTGCCTTTTAAACTCCAGTAAGTACAATGAATCCCCTGTTTTGGAATTTAAGAAATTGTATTAGGTTTTATTTTTCTCAGGTGAGAAGGCGTATGAATGCTGTTGGGAGAAAAACCTAAAGTGTTCTTCATAAGCGTAATTATGTCTGTTATATTCCTTTCACTACCTCACCTTTTCTCCTATTCTCCTAGTCTCCCAAAATAGAAGAAAAGCTCTACTGAAGAAATACTGTTGAGTTCTTAATAAAATATTTAAACTTCAAACTTGATGTCACACTATCTAGGTCTAAGTCTAGGGCTCTTGTGCATATTCTTAGGGCTAATCTGATTGTTTTAATTTAACACTGCATAGAAACAGTGAAAAGTTGGTAGTGAGAGTAGGCATATGGGTTTTTTCAAAACATGTGATAGCCTCTCTTTTAAGAAAACAATTTAAGCTAGAAGGAATTTTCTATAAAATTTATTTTGTTATTTGCCTTTTTGTCCTAATCATTTATGTTTTATTTTATTCTACAATGGATTTGACCCACTTAATAAAAACACAATGCAAAAATCTGCAACTAGTAGTTGATAGAGTCAAGATGAAGAAAGAATAAGGGAAAATGTTATTTTGTAAGTAAAATGAGTGAAGTGATTTATAGCTTAAGATGAAATTTTAGTTTCCTTTTGTTTGATGTGTTTGGGAATTCTTGATTTCTGATGTTTGTAAGATTCTCTTTAAATCACAGTGTCTATCCATATGGAACCCAAGATTGTTGAGTTGCAAAGTAGCTCTTACAGTTTAGTTTATGTCTATCGATAAAAAAAGAAAAAGCATTATAATGAAGTAATTCTTGGAAATAGATAATTATTTACCATGGATATGTAACAATTGTGCTGTCCATTCGTTAAATATGTTATAAGTGATAAACATCTATGTGGGACACCTGCCACACCACAGGTTGGCTTGATAAGCAGTGTGTATGTCCGCGCCTGGGATCCAAACCAGTGAATCCTGAGTTGCCGAAGCAAGAGTGCATGAACTTTTAGCTGCTACACCACCATGCCAGCCTCTTTAATTTTTCACATAGTCTTCAAACACCCTGTATAGTGACATCCAGTATTGCTTTAGGGAGGTCATGCTGTCTGGAATGGTAACCAAATCTTTTCTATGTTTATTTGCCTCCAGTGATACGTAATAAGTCAGATGACTTCAAAGTATGACCAAACTAGTATTGATCCAATCCATTTTCTGCTAAGTCTTTCTCAAACAATACTTGTTCAAAATGAAATAATTGATGGATATCCTTTTATTTCAAAGATTCTGTAAGAACACAAGTACAAGTTGATAATTCTTTTCTGCTAAATATTTAGGGGGATTCACTTTGCCTTGTATAATTTTTATATCTAAGTACATGACTGAATTTAATTACTTTGGAATCAGTATTATAAATTTTAATTGATTTATTTTACACAGTAATTTTTTAAGCTTCTAATTTCTTTTAGTGCTAGGGATCACTGTGTCTCAGAAAATGTAATTTATTCCAGAAGGGAGACCGAGTGCTTTGTAATTAGTTAGAAATCTGACGTCTAAATACATAATCACAAACGTGGCAGACTATTAGTTATTCACATATTCTACTTCAAGGTGATCAGAAATCCTTGAGATTATAAATTGAGACATCATTATAATGATCATTTTATCATGTTTAAAAAGTGTAGTTAATTTATTAAGGGGTGGATCACTTTTAGAAAAATTGCTAGAAGTAATTTTTCATGATCATGTTGTCTACATTTAAAAAATTAGGGCAGATAATGTATAAAAAGAGTACTTATTTTAGAACTTTCTAAGTATTTTGAGTTGAATAAAGTATTAGTCAGCCATTTTCAAAGGATCTTAGCAGAAAGGCAGAGCAGACTTTTTATAGGCAATTTCTTGGTGTTAAAATGTTTGATAATTGAGAACAGATATAACAAACATGTATTCATAAGGGTAAATATGTAGTCCTTATAGAACACATTTTCTCAAACTACTGTACATGGAAATCACCACAGAGGCCCTATCCTGGACTGGGAATCATTAGGAGCGGGTCCCAGACGTTCGTATTTTTTTAAGATCCCCAGATGGTTTTACCATGCAGTGGGAGTTGAGAACTACTGCTATAGAGAAAAGTTTGTAATTTTTTTAAGTTCTAAATTTTAGCTTTTGGCAAAGTTATTGGTGTTCTCGTAAAAACGTTATTTATAGCTATTGAGCAGTATTTTAATACTTTCTGTATTCATGCCATATGAACTTATCTTGGTACAGTTCTTCTGACAGAATACTGTATAGCTGTTAAATTGAGTTTACTTTGTTTTTCTTTTATATGTGTCTGTGGTAGTTAAAATCAACAAGTAAACTTATTTTAAACTTAATTTTAAAACTTATTTTAAAAAGAGTTCTGAAAACTTTTGTTTTTCTTTGTTACTTTTGAATGGATTATTCACATGGTAATTTTTTAAAACTTTTTATCATCAGAGATTTCAGTCATCATATACTAATATAATAAATCCACATATCCACATCTCAATTCAGTAGTTCCCACACTTGTTTTATCTGTTCATTTTTTCTGTTGTATTTTGAAGCAAGTTCTTGACATCATGTCATGTCAACTCAAGCATTACCATAATATCTTTAAAATAATGACATTTTCTTACCAAACCATAATGTGATTATCAACCTATCAAATTTTTCAATGATTTCTTAATGTCGTTGAATACCCAGTCCATCTTCAAATGTCCCCAGTTGTCTCAAGAAATGTTTTTTTAAGGGTTTATTTGTTCAAAATAGGATCCTCTCAAGGGCCACACATGTCATTTGGTTGTTACGCCTCCTAAATCTCTCTTAATCTATAACAGTCCTCCCTCCATCCTCACCTTCAGATAGATTGACTTACTGAAGAAACCAAGTTATTCTTTTAGAAACTTCCACAGTCTGGATTGTCTGGCTGTTTCCTTGTAGTGTCATCTTAACTTGTTCTTCCATCCACTGCGTTTTTTTAATGTAAACTAGAAGTTAGCTCCAAAAGCTTGATGAAGTTTAGGTTTTGTTATTTGTTTGCTTATATTTTTAAAGCAAGAATACTTTATAGGTGTTCCTTGTGCTTCATATTGTATCTTGGTTGGAAGCATAAAACGTCTGATTATCCCACTTTCAGTGATTTTAGTGATGTTTTAAGATTGATTGTCGTTTCAGGTAGTGACATTTTGTTCCTTCCATTATATTTTTCTAGTAATGGTTTTAGTATCCCCTAATGATCGCTGCCTTAATTTATTTCATTTTGGGGTTGCAAGTGTTCCTTTTTTTCCCCCTAATTCACACATTCCTTCTGTATTAATTAGTTGGGAATCTTTATAAAGTAGAATTTTCCTTCTTCAACTAGGGCTGTTTACCTTGTAATAGGTTTCTGCAGGACAGTTAGTTAAATTCTTGCATTTATTTGCTAGTTTTCAGTGGAAGAAGTTGATTCCCAGCTTTGGTTTTTACTAAACCAATTTATGAAAGGATCAAGCCTAAATTCTTCCCAGCTTCTGCTTTAAACTTTAGAAACTGTTGGTTGTTTCCAGATTCTGATAGCCCCAGAGTGATTTGAGATAGTGACCTTAGCCTAGAGGTGATCAGTTTGATTTATGTGAATTTTGGGGGTTTTTTTGGACTTGCCCCATGGCCCAAAACAGGAACGGGCCTGGATAAAGGACTAAGTAGAGCTAATTAAAATTTAGATATGTTTTTCTCACAAAAGAATTTATCCTCCTAAGATAAAGAACAAGGAAGCATTAATATTTTCTCACTAAGTACCGGTAGACTATAAATCACTTCTTATAGCTAATTGTGAGAAAAAAATAACCTCCAGACATGAGTGTGAGTTATTTACTCAAAGGATTAACATCTCCCAGGTGTTCTTTTTCTTTACCTGTGTGTATGTGCAGTCTGTGCCTGTTTATTCTTTTTGAATATGATTCTATAACATATTCAATAGAAACATCTTTTGTGAAACAGGGCTATCTTATGTATGCAATTACACTAGACTGATGAGTGGGGGAAAAAACAAAGGCAGACTAATTGGAAATTAATTAGTATTGTAGTAGTGAGCTAATAGAGTGGTACTCTCTTTTCTTACAGTATATTTAATGATGCCTATATGTTTGCTTTTGTGTGCATATTTCTTTTTAGAAAATAGATACATTTATTCACTGTTGTCTTTTAGATAGTATTTAATAAATTTAGGCTGTTGAAGGTTTCAGTATCCTCCAAAGGTGAATGTTATTTGGAAATTCTTGTATTTTGGGAGTTTTTTTACCCCCTGCTGAAACTATTCAGTTGCTCCAGAGCTCAGGAAGAACAAAATTATCACTTGGTATTTTCATGAGTTTGTAAGGCTACTTTCAGTTAATTATTGCGATGTAGGCCGTTAAACAGACTTTTCTACAAAGAAATGCTGATAAAAAAAGAGTCTTAAGATATGCATATACCAGTGTCTCAGAAGTGGGATCTTTCTGGATGATTGATATTGATAGAAGGGATTAGCTGTTTTTTCTACCACCATTTGCTCTCCCTATAAAAATTTGGCTTAACATCAAAATGCATAGATAGATCTCTCTGGGATAGTTCCTTTCATAGGAATAACTATTTAGAAATTTATTAATTTAAAAGTAGTTACTTAGATTACACCTCTGTTGCTTACAGTTCTTCATTTCACATATTTTGTGGCAAAAACATTTGAAATACTACAGTTTAGAATGGAATTCTAAGGAACCAGTTCCAGGAACCAAAAGTTTGTCTGATGTATATGGATACTAATATAATAACTGACTGTTTATCGAGTATATATTATGTTCCAGGCGTTGTTCTTAGCCATTTGCTTGTGAGTTAACCTTCACATCATCCTTAAATGAAGTTACCCTTATTGCCCCCGTTTTACAGATTTAAAAACTGGGACACAAAGAGATTAGCAATTAGAGTGGCTGAGATGGGTAGTCTGGCCCCAAAGTCCATGCTCCTAACTAATAAACAACAGAATAAAATGTACTATAGATTAGCTGGGCCTTTTGGCATGCCTTTTCCCCTGTGGAGTTAACAGGTCAATGTCATACATGTAGTAAATACGTAAGTCCTATTATTTTAATTTCCTCCTTTTTTTATATAATAAGATGTTTTCTGCTGCCATGACAGATTATTTTTTGTTGCCAAGTCCACTCACTGTTTAACCTGGTTATCATATGAGTACAAAACCAAAAGTGGGTATTGTTCATACATCCATTTAAAATTGGATCCAAATTAAGGATGTGTATATAGCATGCAAACCAAAATATAGTAAACTGAGATTATATTTTTATCTTTTCACAAAATATACATTAAAACTTAGATACCATATCTTAATTTTAGTAAAACACTAATGTATAATATTCCATTATAAGACTGATTATGGTAAAGGAAATTATGGCCATAAAAATCAAACCAAATAACTCATATACTGCAGACGCAGTTGAGAACTATCCTCCAAGAAAAGCCTAAATAATTATATACAAATACACAACATCCTAGGAATATTTCCCAGAAATATTAAACTACGTACGTTTTTAAACCATATCACTTAATGCCATAACACCAAAACTTCCTTTAGAAAAATCATAACTAAAAAGGCAGTATTTTATCATGTTCAGCATAAATAAATCATAAATTTTTGGTCAGAAGTCACATGAAATTACCTGTACTAATTCATTGTCCCATAACTGGTTTCCTCATTCCATTTCTGTTTCAACGTTTTGGAATTAAGAAGCTATTGTTGAGCATGCCTACTTCTCCATGTGTGCATTTTTAGAAAATGATGTTGAGTTCTTTGAATTATTCAACTGCCTCTATTTTGCTTGGCTGAATTTTAAAAATACTAATTTTTTGTCTTTAAAATGTCTTTTAGAAAAGAAGTTGGAAGGGCTGAGGTAGAGTTGTTCATTTTAAAATTTGTCAGTAGATAAAATTTTAACATCTCAAATTAACTTGAAGCAATAACGTTTAGAAAGTTTATTTAAACTCTTTGTGTCCGTTTTAAATAATGTTTGAATGAATGTGTTTTATGTCTGGAATTATTTTTATCTTCTTAGGAAAGGAAATGTGTCTGGTGGTAGTTGTGTACTTTGGAGGTGTAATGGGCCACAGATATAAACATTAGGAGAAGTATGTTATTACATCAGTTTGTGTTTATTTATCAGCATTTTTAAATGGAATAAGCTTGTTATGATAGGACTAAAATGCTATTCATAGGCCACCTTTTAACTATCCGGGGGCAAAAGTTTTATATAAAATTCTTAGTGGATGACGATGTAGTCTTTACTTAAACTGATCCATTATATTCACCCATTGTATTATTCTCAGCTATAGTTTTAAGAAATGTCTTCCTTTTGTTAATCCCATGTTTACCTTATCCTTTTCCCTGACAGTCTGTCACTTACCTCTCTCGTGTTCATCCTAGTGTTCATATTTTTAAGGCTAAACAGCTTGACTTCAGTGGTAATCAACTCTAGCCTTCAGATACAGAAGGTAGATTTAAATTAAGATTTAAATTAGATCAGGCTGTAGATTTTACTTTGAAAATATTTTGTGTTTTTAAAAGTTGACAGTTATATATATGGTATGGTTAAAACAAAGAAAAGCCTTCTAAAGTATATTATTGCTGCTTCTGCAATTAGAAGAAGAAAAACTGTATATGTTTGACCATAGTATAAAATGTGCCTGTATCCAAAGGACGTAAAAATTACACAGAAGATTTTCACTAGCTCCTCTAAAGATACATCAAGAAAGCAGTAGATTCATATAGGAAATTTTATTTAGATTTTTTTCTTGACCTTTTTTTTCTGAGTTCTTGCTAACTTCATATCTATTCGTTTTTAGTTTTACATTTTCTTGTTTTCCTGTTGATCTTGATTCTAATTTAAAAGTGGTATCCTCTCTCTCAGAATCTGCCTCTCTATTTGCCCCACTTTCTAATATCCTTCTTAATTGCCATGAGCATTTCACATCCCTAGCAAGATTCTGCTTCACCCCAGTGGCACCCTGGTTTATTCATTCATTGTATTATTCAGCAGTCATTTTAGCACTGTGCTAGGTACTATAGGGACTCAGAAGAATTACAAGATTTCTGTTCTCATAATCTGGTGGAGGCAGCAAACATCTGAGTGGCTTTAATTCGAGGCAAATTGAAATACATAATATAGTTAGTGTAGTATCAGCACAATGAAATGAGTAATTCATCATCCAAAGGAAAAATTGGGAGGGTTTTATGGGACAAAGAGCATTTGATTTGGATAAGAATAAAAAGGATTAAAAAAACCACAGCATGGGGGCCAGCCACTGAGTGCTAAAAGTTCTGTGCCCCTCACTCTGCTTTGGTGGCTTAGGTGCGCAGGTTCAGATCCTGGCACAGACCTACTCCACTCATCAGCCATGCTGTGGAGGCATCCCACATAGAGGGTGGAGGAGGATTGACACAGATGTTAGCTCTGGGCTAATCTGCCTCAAGCCAAAAAAAAAGAAGCGGAACATTGGCAAGGGATGTTAGCTCAGGGTGAATCTTACTCACCAAAAAAAACAAAAAAAACACAGCATGAACAAATGTGATAAAGTATATATCATGTTTAGGGAGTGACAAGCATTCAGTTATGAATGAGGCATAGGGTAATTGGGAGTATATGAAAGGCAATGATGCCGGAAAGAACTAGTTCGGGACAAGATCTTAGAACAGATGCTATCCCAAGGAGTATACTGGGAACAATTAGTCTAAGTAATATATAATTGTGAATATAAATTAGGGACATGAAATAATAATGGAAAGAAACAAATAAGGGAAAAATTAAACATAAAAGTAAGAGAATTTAGCATCTAATTGATATGTTGCTTACTAAGAATTAACCTTGTAGATGAGTCCACTGGACAGTAGGAAATTCGGTCTAGGACTTGGGCAAGAGTTCGTGGGGTTGTGAATTTAGAGGCTAGAGATGTGATATTTAAAACTTTGGTTTAAGATTCCTCAGGTATAAAAAAGCAGGGCGGTTAAAGACTTGAAATTGAAACTTTAAGCGGTGCACATGTCTATTGTGGGAAAAATAAAGAAGCAAAAAACTGAGAGGTGAAATACATAGGATTAAAATTAGAAGTGCCTGTTCAGTTCAATAGTTACCATATGCTTATTCACAAGAGTGGGTATAAATCTACTTTTAATGGATCAATGTACTACTCTGAAGTGCTGTAGAAAGGAAGGAGAAATGGGATGGTAATTGAGAAGTAAAGCAAGACCCAAGGGGAAGTGTTTTCAGTACGGAAGTATGCATAATCATTAAGAGTATTGGCTCCAAATCTAGGTGTCCTGAGTTCAAAATCTAGCTCAGCTTCACTGTCTGAGCTTCCAAATTTGTAATGGATGTAATGGCATTAATTCCTGTGTTCTAAGGCTCTTGCGAGGATTACGTGTGTTAACGTGTAAAGAAATTTGCTGTGCTTGGCATATAATGAATGCTCATTTCATATTAGGTAGTATTTGTTTTTAAGACTAGCTTAAGTCCTAGAGTTGATTGTAGTTTGTTGGATCAAGAGTGTAGTGGAAATGTTGGCATCTAGAAAATATAGAGATACTTTTTAGGACCATTGTGAGAACTAGAAGGGATTTTTATTAAGCTCACATAGAAATTTAGGGGCAGAGCTGGAGCCAGAACTGAAATCATTAGCTTTATCGTCCATATTCTTGTTCTCACCATCATGTATCTTTATGAAGAAAGACAGGAAGGGGAACAGAGGAAAAAAAGGAGGACTTTTGAAGTTGGTTGAAAATTGTAAGGGAATTCTGATCTCAATCTTACAAGATACTTGCGGAACATAACAAGATTGAGAGTAGGATACAGGGCTTGTCTAGTGGATTTTTAGGGAATTCTTGAAAAGAGACTAGGAAATTAGCTGATGTTGAACAACAAAATGTGGAATCAGTTTTGGGGCGCGTGTGTGTGTTTTCTCTCTAATACTTTACAAACCCAGATGAAAGTGTAGCCAAAATATAAAATTTAATTTATCCAAGTGTGGCATTGTAGAGCATTGAAAGATTAGTAGGAAGCGAGCCAAAACGCTTAGTCTACATTGTAAACTCAAGCCAAGGGAGAATAGAAAGGGAGGGCCATAAAGGCCAAAAGTGGGTTCAGTGGTTGTGGGAGTAGGAAGATCAAGAAGATGGAAGGATGATGTCAGGAAAGGGGATTGAAATGTTGGAAATGAATGGCAAAAAAAAGAAAAGAAAAATCAAAGAGGTAACAAGAAAAGTTGCTAAAAAGGATTGATGTAGTAAAAATTGTCACAAGTAGTTTTTAAGAAACTGTGAGGCTAGAGTGTTGGACAGATCACAGGGTGATGACGGGCTGAGAGAGATGGAAATAAAGGCACATGCCTAAGTCTTTATGTAATGAGAGAGAATGTCCTGGTGACCTGATGGCTATTTTGATGAGAATTGATTACATGACATTGACATCAGAAGCTCTTCTAATTGATGGTGGTGGAACAGCAATCTGAAAGTAACATGGGGTAGGGTAGGGTGATGAATAATGTATCCTTTTCCTTCTCTTTGGGGAAGGGTTTAGGGAGATAAAAATGACTTTTTGAGAGTATTGTAAGAGAAGTTTCATTAGGACAAGAAAAGCTTTTAATTAAAAAGTTTCTCTAAGGAACATGTTGGAAAAAAATGCAATTGTTAATTATAGAAAAGAAAATGGATTCCAGAGGGCAAAATAGGAATTGAAGAGAAGGTTAGTGAAAGAGGAAGAATGAATTATTTCAGGAAAGATTAGCAGTTGTCATTCTTGTCAAAAGTGAAATTTCTTTTTTCAAATCAGGAAGTAAAATTTAGAAACTGCCCTCCCCACCCAGGACCCTATAATTTATGAATTAGAAGGGGCCTCTAAGACTCACCACCAGACCTCTGTTCAGTAGCGTGTGAGACTAATAACTGTCAGATGTCTTGAACAGAGAAAAGAAGTAAGACCAAAGGAAATCATGTGATTGACTTTGGATTGAAGTTTTAGAATGGGAAATGAAGGGATAAAACAAATTCTGCATCCTTAAAAATGATGGATAAAACTGTCATAGTCAAGAGGACCCTAAGGAGACATGACTAAATGTAATATGGGGTCCTGGAACAAAAAAAGGACATCAGATGCAAACTAAAGAAATCTGAAGTATGGACTTTAGTTAATAATAATGTGTCAGTATTGGCTGATGAATTGCAACAAGCTTACCATACTAAGGTGTTAATAATGGGGGGGAAATGGAATGCCTGGGTTATGTAGGAACTCTGTAGAACCTTCTATTTTTCTGTAAATCTAAAACTGTTCTAAAAAAGTAGTTTATTAAAAAGCATAGATAAAATTTGTAAATGATTTAAAGTAAGTTAACAAAAGCGGTTTAATTCTTCAGTTGAAATGGGCAAGGTTAGGACTGCCTGTGCGCATCAGCAAAAATATGACTTGAAGAGGTGGTAGATACATAATTTATATCACTTCATCCTGCTGGTCTTTGAATCTTTATCAGATAAAGGCTGTGTATCCATCAGTTTTGGTGGAGGAAGGGTTAGTAATAATAATTTATCAAAACTAACAGAAATTTATAAAATTACTGAATCACTCAAAATGTCTGGGTGGCCCAGCTGATGAAGATCATTTCACGTGGAAAGGATCCCTGTGTTACTACCTTCCTTTTCTTTAGCATATGGTGGTTTATGAAGCTCTTTAATGATGTTTTATCCTTATACTGTCCTGGAAGCAGAACAGGCATTTTTATCCCCCATTATCAATACTCATAGTGTTTTCTCCAGCATACCTGCTGCCTTAGCTAAAGATTTAAATCGTTAAAATTAAAATAATTTCTACAGCTAGAAATAATCCATCGGAGCAAATGTATATATAACATGTTTCATATAATTTTTACAAAAGGAAGATGATAAACTTACTGTCTTCCATTGTAGCTTGGAGTTAACAGTAATATGAAAATAGAATACAGAATTTTCTTTTTCAGGATTTATCATTGTGATATAAATAATGCACCATGAAATATTTTGTAGCTTTGTATATTTTTATTGTAGCAGACACCATTAAGATTAAAGCTGAAAAACATTTTTACCTGATTTCTGAGAGTATACCGAGGGAAATTGTGGAATATGTTCTTAGAGGCTTTAAAAGTCCAGTAAAAACTCAGACTATTCTAGTGATTGAGAACTACATAAAGATGGCTTAAGTAGCTTTTCTAAGTTATCAGCCCTGAGGGACGAAATACATATTAGTGACATTAAGGACAGTGACTGCCTTCGTCTCTTAAAGCACTCTTGCACTGTACTCCGGGCAGCCTAAAATGAAGAAGGATCATTTGACGGAAGACTAGATCACCTGACTTAGTAGTATAGTGGTCTGCTGTTATCACCACTCTGGTGATGATAGATGGAAAAGTTGGGAGACTATGAAATAGCATTTGGACAGTAGTAAGAACAGTGGGGACCTCCCTGCTTACATTTGTGCTAAACTTCCCATTACTTCCATAATAGAAGGAGGTAAATTGCATCTACTTTGAACCCAAAGTTTTCTCATTAGAAGATTAGCAGTCTTATTTCTTCTAAAACGCAATGTTGTTTATTAAAATATGACATTCTCTGGCATTTTTTTTTAAGGTCTCCGGTCTATCACACTGAAAAAGGACTTTAACCTAGACACTTAATTCTCAATTACCATTTTAAATTAATTTTAATTATTCTTTTAATTTTCAGTGATCGTTTTTCCATGATGTCCTGATGCTTTAAATAATATGGTGCCACCAAGTTGTCTCCATTATAAAACCCAGATTTCAAGAGGAAATGTATTTTTAAAACAATTATGTCTTGAATCTCTAAAGTTTCTTTGAACAAATGTTCCATCACCTTTGAATATTTTGGTAAAGTTTTCATTAGATTATTTAATTGTATATGGGCATGGTAGAGATATATTTTAGAAGAAACTTCTGCAGAGATGAAGTGTTAACCTTAGACTGTTGTGTTTAGATTGACATATCGAATTTAGGGAGATTGAGATTTTATATTATTGTTTCGTGAATTAGTAACTTTTCTTGAATTGTCAAAAGGGAAAGAGGAGTAGTAGGTGACGTAGAACTGTAAGTTTTGGAAGTGTCAGTAGTGTGTAATATACCTGTCATATATTAGAGCGTTTCTTTACCTTTCAAATAAATGCTGCTTTTTAATTTCTTAGTACTTTTTGAGCATCGTATGTGTACAAAGCATCATACCAAGTATACGTGTAGTGGTTCGCAAAATATTGTCTACAGATCTTTGAGAGCCCCTGAGACCCTCTCTAGAGGTCCACAAAATCAAAACTATTTTCATGATAATACTAAAATGTTGTTTGCCTTTTGACTCTCATTTTCTCAATAGAATACGTTGGAGTTTTCTACATCACTCTGCAAACTAACAGGATGTGTGATCTTGTGTTCCTGTGCTTTAAAGTTCTTGGTTTTAATTTCTGATATTTTAAACGTCAGTTGATAGAACCCAAGTAAACAAAAACTCTTTGCAGTCCTCAGTAAGTCTTAAGGGTGTAAAGGGGTCCTGAGACCAAAAAGTTTGAGAACTACTTCAATGTGGGATACAAAGTTTAAGAGAATTCTAATAGATAAGTAGGAGATAGAGGGTTTTTTAATAAACAGGAGATGGTGGTTGAGTCAAGAGCTATATAGAGAAAATGCTAGGAATTAGGAGACTTTTGAGATTATTTTAATTTTGGTAACTAATTATAGTTAGCTTGGTTAAGTTTTTCTAGTTTAGTGGGCCCTGAGAATCACTTGTTGCCTGTTAGAACTGAAAAAACCAGAAATTAAACTGATTTTATTTTTTATTGTGGAAAAGACGTGGTCAAATTTCTTTGACGGCTTTTTTTTTTTAGTCTTTTTTATTCTTAAAAGGCAATTTGAGGAATGATACTGAACTTTTTTCTTCTGCATCACATGAATTTGCAGATGGTGTTTATTTGCTTGTTTGTTTTGGGCCATCAACTGGATCCCATTAAGACGAAGGAACTTAACAGAATTTTAAGTTACTTTTTCTACTAAAAGGTAGCCAATTAAAGGCAGAAAGAAACAAGGGAATGATTTGATAATGTAAGGCCTACATCTGGAGTTTCCACCACTGTTAAATAATTGTGGTGTCAACTTTAGTTGAATGCTAGTTGCTTTCAGCCAAAGCTATTTGAAAATACTGAAGAACAATGTTTAAAGAAAGGAGAAGAGGTCGCTTTCTAAGAACAAAATTACTGTGAAAGCATGCCTAGGAGTTAAGACTGTATCTTTATATTTGACATTGGCAGCAAATTAAGATATCCACTGAGTGTTAAATGAAGCAACCTATAAAGCTTAATGAGAGCTATGGTATTTAACATGGAGAAGTTAGTAATGCCCTGGAATAGTCAGTTAAAAAGATCCACACTGGTGGATCCAAACAGACTGAAGACTACTATGCGTTAGTAAATACCAAACATGAAAGGTTTCTATTTTAAAATTAGATCCTTATTCATGGGATTTACTTTAAAAATAAAATGGGTGAGTGGATGAAACAAGATTGGCCATTAGTTAATAGTTGTTAAACCAGTGTGATGGGTACATGGGGGTTCATTATTCAAGTCTCTTTACTTTTATGTATGTTGAAAGTTTTCCAAAACAAAAAGTAAAATCTAAAAAGTGGAAAAATAGGGAAAAAAGGGGGATACCCAAAAATGGTGTGGGCAAAACTGTAAAATAAGCTTGTTTAGAGCAAGATTGTAAAGGAGAAACATATCATTCCACTGAAGAATATTCAGAAAGGATAAAAGGAGATTGGAGGTAAAAATTTTGTAAGTCAAAAACTACAGAGGCTAAGAAAAGTGGCTCTTAAAGAACCATTCAGACTGCTAATGAAAGCCATTTATAGTTCCTATAAAGTAAAAAGATAAAAAACTTGGCTAAAAGAATAAGGTGTCTGAAACCAAAGGTAACAGCACATCTTTTTGACATACACAAGAAGGCTCGAAAGAGAAAAGAAGAAATAAACGTGAACTTATGGGACGACAGTGCTAAGGGTCAGTTCTACCCAGGTATGTCATGAATTAACTTCATTTAGATTGGATATTTGTTTCCTTTATCATGGGAAGGAGAAGAAGTACATGTAATTCATTTCTTTAGTGAACTAATATTGAGAAATAAGCTGGTATCTAAGAATTTAAGGAATGAAAGAATTCTGATTGCTTAATTGAAAAGTGAATAAAAATGTTGAGACAAAAGGGAATTCTTTGTAGAATAAGTGAAGTATCTCAAAGATGATAAAACAACAGCAAGACTGGAAAGTAGAATAGAAATAAGAAGGAAATGTTAAAGTTGGTAGGTTAGGTAAAGGGTAGAAAAATACTGAAAGAGAAAATGTGTGATACGGTGATGTTTTCTCATTCTTCCTGCTGGGAAAGTATCATGTTTGAGAAACTTGTGTTCATTATAACTACTTGAATGTGGAATTCAGGCAAACAAATTCTGGTAAGATTTTCTTTAGGTCATTTGAATGAATTAAATAATGATGTTCATGGTGATTCGTCTCTAGGAACTGAAGGACTTAACTATATTTGCTTCATAAGCTACTATTTATTTGATTTCAAGTGTGAGTTTATGAAGATAGCACTTGTGTAAAACAGTGAGTTACTGTTATGTTGAAGATGATATTTTTTAGCTTTGGCTTCTCACTGTAAACCATGTAAGTGAATTTTTCAAGTCTCTGACTTGGAAATATTATATTCTTTGTGTTTTGTTTGCTTTTCCTCAGGAAATGGAATGTTGTGTATTTAATTTTTTAACATAATACAGGTATGTACCTTAGTTCTAATAGTTAATGATTTCATTGAAACCAGTTTATTTTTCTCTAACTGCTACACATCAGCAAGTCATTTTTCTAAATGTTATAAAAATTAACTTTCAGGAACCATTTGGAACGGTCAGCCCAAAGCCATGTGGCTATCGTGCTTAAATTGGTTTTTGTAAACGACTTGTGTGTGTTTCGTAAAATATGCTTTATTTTAAAATTAGGGCTTCCTGTTGCAGCTGTTCCAGGAGCTCTGAGTCCTTTGGCTATTCCAAATGCTGCTGCAGCAGCTGCTGCAGCCGCTGCTGGCCGAGTGGGTATGCCTGGAGTCTCAGCTGGTGGCAATACAGTCCTGTTGGTTAGCAATTTAAATGAAGAGGTTAGTAAAATAATTTTGTAATGTTTATTCTTTAACTCCATTTCATTTGTGGAAGTTTTTCATGTTTATTTCATTTTGCACTTGCCTTTCTTTTTATGTACATTCATTAGTCAAAGTATTTTCTGTATGTTTCTACTTCTGAATAAAATCTATGTACTTGTTTAAGTAATATTTTATTTCTTTAGACAGTCATATCTCTTTATATATATATATATATTTTTAACCTAATTACCTATTTTTCCTAAGAAAAATATGGTGAAGTACCATAGTTTGGCTTTTTATCGTTTTGTTACTCTCAAAGGCAGATATGATCTAATTTGCAGATTTAACTGTAAAACAATTTTGCTCGTTGCCTTTTCTAATTATTTGCTTGTTCATTTCATGCTTATGTGTCATTGCATTTTTTAAATATTATTTTATGTGAACTACTCTAATACATTTTTCTTTGAAGGTTCTTCCAAAGATCTTGACGAGGCACTCTTCCAGTCTTTCTTAGTAATTTTTTCTTTGCAGTTATTAGTCATTGTCTTCTAAAAATATTTTTCAACTTTATTCCCCCCCTTGTTAAATAAAATTTATTGCTGTTATTTTCTTTAGTTGTACATTTTATGTCTGGTATATTTTATTTTGATTGCTATGAAAGCTGGTATGAAATGTGGGAAGCTAAATGTATTAGTTTACAATGTCTAATTTGAGTATTTGTTTCATTTTTGATTGGCCTCTGTTAATATGAACATTAAGCTTATTTTATCATTTAATACTATTGTCATTCACAGTTCTGCATGCTAAAATGTTTGAATCAGAGTGCCTTTGTTTTTCTTTTAAGAATTTTGCCTGCATTTCATAACCAGCCATGCTTATGCAGTGAAGTTCAAAGTTTTAAAATTCCTATGCATGCTTTCCTTCCCTATGTTGAAATGAAATGCTGTAATTTACTCTTTGATATAGATGTACTTTACCCATATTTGTCTTGGATGACTACATTTTACTCAGTTTTTCTTGTACAGTACATAAACCAACCATTTTCTGACCAAATTCCTGCATTTCCTATGTACTGACCTATATTTTATTTTTTTTTTTGTTCCCCAATTCCTTATTTTTTTCTTCTGCATTGCTGTTTCCCTTCCCCATTTCATCCTTTTCCCTGTGTGTTCACCTTCCCTTTCCTTGTCTTTTCCCAAATGCCCATTCCCTTCCCTGTCTTATCCTTTATTTTCCTTGTCCGTGTCTTCATTCCCTGTCTCCATTCCCTATGTTCATGCTTCTGTGCTTGAACAAATGTTCCTCGGACCAACTTGCCCCAATTAACCGCCTTGAACCATGATCCATGACCACCTCACCATTCTGCGGGAACCACCCTTCGTTATGGATGATCTGTTCATCTCCGCTCTTCCTCGACTCTTCTCTCTTCTTGTCTTACGCTGCTTGCTCTTCTCTCCTTCTAAAGATGGTTACGCCCCAAAGTCTGTTTACCCTCTTCGGTATGTTATTGTTAGCACTATACTTTTATTATTGATTTGATTTTTGTTTCACCTTAATTCTTATTTGTAGCTAGCACTTTGGCTTAAAGTTGAATAGTAAATCTTTTGCTATTTTTCTTTGCTATTTAAAACTCTCCATAGACACAAAATTTGTTTTAATGCATGCTGATTTATTTTGCATGGTCTTTAATTTAATATCATTCACATAGCTTTGAGGGTTTATCAGAAATTATTCTTTTCAAAATTCACTGTTCAAAATCTTGATCTTCTTTATTCATTTGTGAGAATGATGAGTTTGAATGGGTGATCATGTTGATGTCTGAATGTTTCATTAATGTGTCAGAAAAATAATCTTTAGCTGACTTGCACATAAAATTAATTCCATTTTTGGATTACCTCTCTGTGGCTCCAAAAAAGGTGTTTATGGAGATGTGCAGCGTGTGAAGATTTTGTACAATAAGAAAGACAGTGCTCTAATACAGATGGCTGACGGAAACCAATCACAACTTGGTAAGATTAAACTGTGTGATATCTATATGTCTTTAAATCTGATTTCAAATATATAATGTAAATCTGTGAATAGTAAGAAACCATTTGTTTTCTTAATAGCCAGGGCTCAAAATGTCATGTTAATTTTCATGTTGTCTTTTTGGAGGAAGATTAGCCCTGAGCTAACTACTGCCACTCCTCCTCTTTTTGCTGGGGAAGACTGGCCCTGAGCTAACATCCATACCCATCTTCCTCTACTTTATATGTGGGATGCCTACCACAGCATGGCTTGACAAGTGATGCCATGTCCGCACCTGGGATCCGAACCGGCGAACCCTGGGTCACCAAAGCGGAACATGCAAACTTAACATCTGCGCCACTGGGCTGGCCCTTAATTTTCATGTTCTAATGTGAATAGTTGTACATGATGAACATATTTATATTTTTCTGCTATCCTTTTCCTGTTTCTTAGGTGCAGTCTAACGGAAAAAGGTTTCGGCTCCAGAATTGCAGTAACAATTGCACATAAAGAATTATGATGTTTAAATTAAACATCCTTAGTGTTTTTCATTCCTGGTTACTGCCTGTAATATAAGTTAACTGTTTCTGTCGTCCATATAGTCCATGGAATCTTGATTAATGTCATGTTTTTTAATTCTTCTAAATCGTTTGTAAGGTTTAGGCTAAACTGTGTAATGGAAAGAGTCAAATGGAAAATGTGTTTTAGAGATACCACGTTCTTACGAAATGAAAAATTTACACCAAGTACACCATTGTTAATCCCATTTGGAATCTTAAAATGTACTTTAGTCAAGTTACACTTAAATTATTATTTAGATAAATGATTGATGATTTTAATTAATATTGCATTTGACTTCATACACAAAGTCAAATCACATAAATCTAGAATACAACTGCAAACTCACAATGTGATTGACTATCAGTGGGTTCTCAGCTTACAGTTCTCTTCATGGAGATTCAGAGATTATGGTGCCTCAGACTAGTGTTCACAGTGTTAATTTTGAAAGTTGCTATTTTTGATGTAAGGACTATTGTATTTTTGCTATTACATCCAATGAGACTCATAAATTAACAACATGAAATACTGGACCTTTTGGCCTTTGGAGTCAGAAGTAAGTTTTAAATTTCAGTGTAACCAGCTATTGTGGTAGCTTAGACAGTGTATAAAGCTTTATACATCTGGCTGTCTATTTTTTAAAATACAGATATCTGTCTTTAGAAATGTAAAGTGCTATATGAAAGATATGTATGAAAGATATGTATGAAAGATATGTAAAGCGCTGACCATATCATAGATGCTTAGTAAATCTTTCTCTGCTTGTGTACACTTCTGTACTCTGCTGGGGGTAGTGATTGCCATTTTTTATATACATTGTAAGTAGCATTTTACAGTGCTTCATAGTTAACAAAGCATTTTCAAATATTTTTTTTTCCTCATCACCTTATGATCTGTGGGTAACATTTCCCTCATATAAATAAGGGATCATTATGGTTGAGAAGTACCTGAGGTTAGAATTTAAACAAATTCTTCTGGGTATTTTTTGGTTTTGGTTTATGTAAGGACTATTTTAAATAAGTGATATTTTAATTTTTATATACTTATGTTAGTCTGCTTGGGCTGCTGTAACAAAATAACCACAGACTGAGTGGCTTAAACAACAGAAATTTATTTTCTCACAGTTCTGAAGGCTAGTAGTCCCAGACAAGGTGCCAGTAGATTTGTTTCAGGTGAGAACTTTCTTCCTGGTTTGCAGGCAGCTTCCTTCTTTTAGTGTCTGCAAATGGCCTTTCCTCTGAGCTCTCTGGTATCTTTTCTCTTTTTATAAGGACACCAGTCTTACTGGATTAGAGCTCACCCTTATGACCTCATTTAACCTTAATTACTTCCTTGAAGGCCCTGTCTCCAAATAGTCATGTTGAAGGGTTAGAGATTTATCATCTGAATTTTGAGAGAATACAGTTCAGTGTGTAACAGTACGTACATTTGTAAATCTTATACCCCTAATTTTTAGTAAGATCTTTTCACTAAATCTTTGACTTACTAATGGCATGATTTATAGTTTTTGGACTATATCTAGTGGCAGATAATGTATTATTTCTCCTTGTTGCTAGGGTAGATTTTGCTTTTCTTGAAGTATGTGACCATAAAAATATGTGCTTACACCATCTATGCCTTTCTCACACACACATGCACACTCAAATCTTACACAAAACTAGGATGTACCATTAGAAAGAATGACTTAAAAAATTTTAGTATGCTTTGTTTCTGGGCTCTGTTCTCTGATTTTCATGGAACTCTATTTGGAATTACTCATTGTTTTGTAATATAAGCAGATGTTTTTATGCTTAGGAAGTAGTATGGGAGAAATAAACAGCAAGGAAAACTAAGAGACAATAGTGTTTAAATGTGAATGGGATTGTTGCAGTCCTCTAAGAGAAGCCATGTTAAATGATTTCAGAGTTTCAAAGTTTGTAAATGTTAAGATGTTTCTTTAGTAAACTTTTTACCATAGCTTATTTAATTGATACAGTATTTTCTTAAATCAGATATTTTAGGAATAATATAATTTGTAAATTATCTTTAAAAATAGTATACTGGTCCTTGAAGACTTAGATTCTAGCAAAATGCCAAAGAGTAGTTCCTTCATGTTAAAAACAATTATCTGGCTTCTCCAATTAATATTTTTAAGCACTGTTTACAAAAATACTCCTGTTTTTATTTAATATATAGTTGCATCTCAGACATAAACTTACTTGGTTCTTCGTAGCAGACCTTTACTTACTAAATTTATCAGTGTGCTGTAAAGTGAGTGGAAATCATATAACTCTGCTGTTAGATATTTGAGCAGTTTTTAAGTATATGTATATATTGGCTTTCACTTCTACTGTTATGAATAATGAAGAACTCTTAAGTTGTACTTTGAGGCTTTGCTGGTCTCACAAAAGAGAATTTCAAGAGGTCTTTCCTCTTAAAGGAGGGGAAAATAGCAAATGAAATGATGAAAAATAGGGGAAAATATGAATTAAAATGAAGTCCAGATGCATTAATAATAGCAAATATAAAGGAGTAAGTTCATCAGTTAAAAGATTGTCAGATTTGATTTTTAAAATGCTATCTCTTTGCTATTTACAAGAGACATATAAAGTGCAAGGATGTGGAAAGGTTTATAGTAAAGGGATATAAAAAAGATACATTGGGCAAATAGTACGCAGAGAAAAACATATGCCCATATTAATTGAAGGTAAAGATTATTGAGCACAGATTTAGTTCAAAAGTAAGTTCGAACAGTTTTTATGTATGTATGTGCCTCATGAAATAGCCTCAAAAGATATAAATCCTAAATGGATGGATCTACAGGGAAAATGGAGCAAATCCACCATCATAGTGGGGGATTTCAACCCCTTTCTGAATTATGTCAAGCAGAACAAAAAAAAATCAAGAAAGATACAACTGACAGAATACGATTACCTTAACACAGTTACATATGTACAGAATTATGCATCTAACAGTTATATATCCGACACATTCTTTTTAAGTACACATGGAACGTTTATAGAACTGATCACATACTAAACTGGAAAGCAGGCTTCAGGAAATTTCAGAGTAAGCGTCATATAGACCAAATTATCTGACTATTGCACAATTAAGTTGAGTTAATAATAAAAAAAACATTTAAAATTTCCGTATATCTGGAAATTTAAAAATAAGTTCTGATGTCTCATGGATCAGAGAACTTATTTTAATGAGAATTGGAAAATATTTAAAACTAAAGGATAATGAAGTACTATACAAATTTAGATATGTGTGGTACAGTGAAAGGTGTTTTGACAGAAGGTTTTAACTTTTTAAGAGTAACAGTATAAACCGGGGGAAAGGAGATGATAAAGACAAGACTAGAGATCAGTGGTATAGAGGACAGTTGAGAAAAAAATATGAAGCTAAAAGTTGGGTCTTTTGAAAAGACTAATTAATTACCAAGTGGATGTTGAGTTTCGTTTTTAAAAAATGGGAGAGTCGACACAATATTTTGAATTATGAAGGAGATAACTATTGATGTAGCTCCAGTTCCACACTATATAAACTCTTCCTGTATCTTTAAAGTTTTTACATTTAACTTTTCATTATTCATTAGTATTTTCTTCAGAGATGGATTAAGGGAAAGGTAAATTATATTTAACCAAAAATGCCGTTTGACTTTTTCCTCCTTTATCATTGTTTGCTTTTGTCCATTCATGCCGTATTTTTTGGAATAGATTTCAAGATATGAGTCCCTTTTTTTAACTTGATTCATTTTGAATTATTAATTCAAATACTCTCTTGCCTTGTTTTGTTTAATCATTGTATGTACTTAACTTTTTGACAGGCTTTCTTTTTTAACTTAAAAATCCTGGTATTCTAATTGCCCCTCCTCCCCCAACCCTCATCCACTTTAGATCTCTTTTGTCAGAAATCAGCTGACTAGAATCTCTCTCATAATCTGGCTATGTCTTGAGGTAGTTGTTTGATTATTTTGCTTTGTTTTAACCCCATTTCTGTATCATCTATCTCCTCTTTGTACAGTCACTATGCCTAAGACTTACTGTTTTTTTTATTCCCGCCCTTCAGTATCTCAAAGCTCAGCTGTTTGCACAGTCTTTCCCTAATTTTCCAAAGCTACCTAGGACAGCTTTCTTATGACAGCCTTAGTCTGCTTTATACCACTTCATCCCCAAGACGTATGCCTTAAAAAACATTTTGTGGGATGGGGCCGGCCCCGTGGCCGAGTGGTTAAGTTCGCGCGCTCCGCTGCAGGCGGCCCAGTGTTTCGTCAGTTCGAATCCTGGGCACAGACATGGCACTGCTCATCAAGCCACGCTGAGGTGGCATCCCACATGCCACAACTAGAAGGACCCACAACTAAGAATATACAACTATGTACCGGGGGGCTTTGAGGAGAAGAAGGAAAAAAAAAAAAAAAACATTTTGTGGGAGGTAATTGCACTTTATCGTAAGCAAAGTTCTATTCACTTGAAACAGTAGTTAATAGAACTTTGAAAATATTTTATAATTCAGATAAATTTTATTAAACAGTTTCTGTACCATCACTGTGAATAATTGAGCTGTTTTTATAAGTGTAAATTTGTAAGTATATGTGAAATGCAGTGTAAGAAAGTAGTGAGAAAAAATTCAGGCCTGAGAGAATTTTTTTCTGTTAGCCTCAGTTGAACATCTAAGGAAAAAGTATTAAAAATATATAGCACTGCACTAAAACAATTAGAAAGAGGAAGCTTTTTACAAATGAGGAAAGCTGTAAGTGAAAAATTTACGTTTGATTCTTTTCTGGATGGTACCTTATACTTCCACGGCATTTTCCTCTTGAGCCATGTTTTATATTTAACTAGTTTAGTCTATGCAAGTAAGTATGTCAAGATGCATGGTTTTAACAAATTCTGAGTATATCCTATGTCAGACTGTGTAGTGTGGTCTACTCATCAAATTAAAAAGATTCTGAGGGTAGGAACTCTTCTCAGTTCCCTGCCCTTTCACATTCCTTTACCTCTCTGTTCTTAATACTCTAATACTGTGATTTGAGCAGTCAAATCAGACCTTCTGTTTAGCTCAAGCATATGACTTATGAAATAGTCTTTTTTAGTTGTTGTGACTAATGAATAAAACATATAACATGTTAACCGTTCTTGAATCTCAGACAAGTCCATTTAGTTTAAAAATAACCCAACCAGTACCTCAAGAAGTAGCCACATAATGTTCTGTTTTTAGGCATTGTGCTGTGTGCTGGGGTAGAGACAGCGGTTCCTGCCCTCATGTAGTTTACAGAGTGCAGGAGGATAATTAAAATCAATTGTGATGAATTTAAAAAGAAGTAAAGGATCCTCCATGGGGAATACCTAATGAGGTTCTGAACCTTTCCAGAGAATAAAGGAAGGTCTTCCTGAGGAAGTAACATCAAAGGATGTGTAGACCAGGAGGGACAGTGAAGGAGATAAATTGTTACAAATAGACCAGCATGCACAGGGGACTAAAGGGAAGAAAAACTGGCACTTAAAGCAACCATGTTTTGTATAGCTGGAGTGTTTAAGTGCAAGGAATATAGTACTGAGATACCATAAGTTCCATGAGGGCTAGGATGGTTCTTGTCTTACCTCTTGATTCTCAGCACTAAAAAGTGGTTGGTATTGTACATCATCAGTAAATATCTGTTCAAAGAGGCTGGAGAGATAATTTAGGGTCAGACTGGGAAAGGTACAAGCCATGTTAAAGAATGAATTTGGACTTTGTCTCTAAGGGTTTTAAGCAGGTAATGACATGATCAGATTTGCAATTTACAGAGGTCATCCAGCTGCTGTGTTTAGAATGGATTGGAAGAAAGTAGAGAATAATCCAACAGGAGTAGAAATTAGGAGACTAAGTGAGTTATCCAGATCAAAAATAATGGCAGTGAAAAGTGGAGAGGGAGACAGTATGAATTTGAGAGATACTTATAGGAGGAATAGAGTCATAGGACTTGGCAATTGGGATATGAGGCAGAAAGAAGAAGAAGTTACAGATGAGTACTAAGTTTCTTTCTTGGGCATCTAAGTATATGATTTATCAACAGGATTGTCAAAAAAGAGAGATATTTATAATCTGGATTTTCATTCTATGGGAGAAGCTGGCTTTTTTGCCAAAGTGCCTTGTCTAGTGCAAATTAAGTCTTGTCACCAAAGGCTATTGTGAACTCATGATTTATTTTAAAATCATAAGAGAATTCAGATTTTGAACTATTCTAAAATATGAATTACTTTTGCTTTGAACTTTGTTAATGTTGTTTTTAATAGGCATTCTTTCTTTTTATAGCCATGAACCATCTTAATGGACAGAAGATGTATGGAAAAATTATACGTGTTACTTTATCTAAACATCAGACTGTACAGCTACCTCGAGAGGGACTTGATGATCAAGGGCTAACAAAAGATTTCGGTAATTCCCCATTGCATCGTTTTAAGAAACCTGGATCCAAAAATTTTCAGAACATTTTTCCTCCTTCTGCAACCCTTCACCTATCCAATATCCCGTAAGTATTAAAGCTAGAGGTTATTGAGGATATGTGTTTTAAGGATAAAATGTAAAGTTTATTATTAATATTTACCTTTTTTTCCATCCAATTTTTCTAGTCCTTCAGTAGCAGAAGAGGATCTACGAACACTGTTTGCTAACACTGGGGGCACTGTGAAAGCATTTAAGTTTTTTCAGTAAGCAAGCTTTTCTTGTTTTTAAATTAGTAACTTGATAGAAGTAAAAATTTTCTTCAAGTAAATTTTTTTTTTATTTTACTTTTTTATTTTTATTGAAGTTTTTGATTCTGCAATGGGGAAAAAATTCAAGTATTTAAGCCCTTTCTAACATTTATGAAGTATCTAATTTCATAATTTTGTTTCAGAAGAGATCACAAAATGGCTCTTCTTCAGATGGCAACTGTGGAAGAAGCTATCCAGGCCTTGATTGATCTTCATAATTATAACCTTGGTGAAAACCATCATCTGAGAGTGTCTTTCTCCAAGTCAACAATTTAAAAAGGGGGAGATGAAGATTGGGGGTGAATCACATTGTTTGGTGTCATCACCTATTGACTGTTCAGAAAAGTGGGGACCAGAGTTTGATTATTTTGTTGTTTCCTTTTTTTTTTCATGCTGTTATCATTCCTTGGTTATAAAATGAAATGGCATATGTAAAGGCAGAGTTATTAACTGCTATATTTCATCTGTTCTATAGGGAAGCCATTTTTATTGTCTGTTTAAAATTTAAGTTTAATTTTACTTTCCTTTTTCAACTTAGTTGACATAACGTGCCTTAAAAAGGAAAACTAGTGTTGCTATTGTGCATTTACTAGAAAAAAGGAATTGGTTTTCTAGGGCACATTGTTATATGGGAATTATAATATGTTTAGGCAGGGGTGTGTAAAAAGGTTAAGTTTTTGTTTCTCCTGCTTGGAACTTATTTTGAATTATTGGCTTGTCACATTTCTTTCTATTTAGTCAAAGATACATGATATTGAAAGAATAAAGCAGCATTTTTTAGTTTTACTACCTTAGGCTTTATTGCTTTAAAAAAACATTGGCCTTTTGTATCTCACAATCTGGTCTAGATTCAGTTATGAATGTAGGCATTAGTTAAAATTAACAAGATGCAGAGTATTAATTTCTTAAGACAACAAAGTGATTTCTGTAAGTTTGAGCCCTATGTGGAAAGCATTGTGGAATCTTAACCTTTTTGTACACACTCTTGTGGGACGTATCATATAAATGTCAGCACTAAGTAATGTCTTGTTTGTGGCTGAATATTTTTCGTAGATGTTTTTGAAGTTGACATGACTTACGTGCATTTAAATATATATTGCCATCCTTAGTTTGTAATTAAGATTTGGAATATGGTTGTGGATTTCTGAGCATGTGCAGACTGGTCTAGCTAGTTCAGGAACTGGTGCATGTATTTTTCAAAGATAAAGAAAGTGTACTGCGAAAATTTGCAGGAAGATTAATTTTGTGGCAGTTTTCTAAAACTGACAACCAGGTGGGACCAAAGTTTATGTGCCTTTAGTCTTAATTTACCTTGCATTGTAATATTCAGTTTTAATAAATCTTCAAAATATTTTGTATTTAGGAATAGATCTGACTTTAATAAAAACATGGCTCAGAATCTACAGGTCAAATTAATTTGAACAGTTCTTGTCAATCTGAATTGTTGATTCTGTTTAAATGACCAATACTTTTTGAAATTGATGTACTTAGTTTCAAGATTCATAGATTCTGTTATCTATGTAGACAGAATGGTCATGTATATTTTCTATTAGTTGAGTTTTTACATCTTTAGAAATGTAAAATTCAGTATAGTTTGAAAGCGGCACAATTAAAAATTAATTTTCTAACAAAGTTGGGAGGTTTGATGGTTGTTTAATTTCCTTTTGTGTGTACTCTGCTTACCTCTGTAGCATGCTCAATAAACACTTCTGTAGCTCTGTATTCACCTTTTCTGTCTTTCTCTGCTGCCTTTTCTCTCTCTTCTTCTTTGTTTTCACTCCACTGTGCTTCTGAATTCATGTTTATTCTCTGCCAGGGTGGGAAAGGAGTAATAATATTACAGTTCTATGGCTTTTTACCATAAATAAATCTAGATGCTGTGAAATATACCAGCTGTTTTTTTTTTTAATTTAAAAGATGGTAACTGCTTTTCAGGAGGACACATATTAAACATTTCCCACCCTGTTATAATCTACTGCTTTAAAGACATAACTTTTATTGTAGCTTGTTAATTCCTTCTATCTCTTTTGTTGTTGTTGTTGTTTTTTTTCCAGTAGATTTATGCACTAATAGATCTTTTGGATTTGCCATGCTCTCTTGCTGCAGTTTCATCTTTCATCTTTTGTGTCTGCTAAAGATTTCCTACTAATCTTAGACTACCTTGAGAATTTTAACAAAGGGGATTTGATGTTATTGGGAAGAAACAGTAACACATCATCTGTTTTTGCCTTGGGTGGGAAGGAAGGTGTACGTTCAGTTATTTAAAAACTTAAGGGTAATTTGTAATGTTACTGCTTTTCACTTTTTAAAGGATTCTGATTAGGGTGCTATTTGTATTACTCAAAATAATTTTGGTCACCTTTTTTAAACAGCTATATTGGTATCAGATAACTACAGTTATACGTGTTCCTTAGGCTCCTTCTGTTAGAAAATAACGGACAGTTATCACACATTAGGAGAATAAAAAAGAAATGAAGGTATATAATATACATTTAAATATGCTATATTAATACAATAATTCAGTCACCTCCAAGGAAAAAGAATATAGTAAATAAAAATAATTGTTTACATTTGAGTTGACAACATGGGGGCAATTTGAAAGCTATAGGTGATCTTTCATATTTTTTCTTAAAATAGCGTTGTAGTACAGAGGCAATCCAGCAACAGCAGATGTGCCTAAAGTCTAAAAAGCCAATACCATGGTTAATGAATAGTAAATGAAGAAAATTTCTTTGTTTACTTTTCCTCAGGGTTGGGTGGTGGTTGAAATACCTGAAAGTTGGTACCATCTCCTTTGCAAGTAGTTCCTTGTGGCTGGTATTGACCTGGAAGAAGAAACAAAAGTCCTAAGGTACGCGTAGGAACCTGGTTGCTCCAATTGCCAAGCTGGGGAGAGTTCCCAATATCTCCTGCAGGGGATGACCAGAAACCAAAGTTCTTCCTGCCTAGGGAGTGGCAGATTCTACCATCTCTTACAGTACACCCCATTGCAGCTGTCCTTCCAAAGCATCATGTCAGTGAAGTGGGAATTTTGACACTAGAGTATTTTAAATTTGGTACAGTAAATTAACACAGTCCTTGGCATATAGTAAACTGCTTAAGGGTTAGGTGAAAATAGCAATTTTGTCATCATCATTAGTACCACTGTATGCCTCAGAGTCTTACCTCGTACAGTGAACTTAGGGGCCTTAACTTGAATATTTCACTTAGGAGAGAACTTGATTTTTTTTTCCTATAACAGAGAAAAACTGATTTTTTGACATTAAAGATGATTTTGGAAATGGGTTTCAAAGCACTTACTTCAGGAATGAATTTATACAGTTTAATGTTGGAACTCTGGCATTTGAAAGCAGCTATGAAAACCCTGGCTTAACAAGGAAGGGTAACAAATCATTCTATTAGTTCTATTAGGAATATATTAACTAACACTTTTGAGGCTTTTTAACTTCAAGATTTAAGGTTACTATAATCAAATTATGGTAATTAATTTGTTCATGCAGGTTTTGTGGGGGGTTTTTTTGAGGAAGATTAGCCCTGAGCTAACTACTGGCAATCCTCCTCTTTTTGCTGAGGAAGACTGGCCCTGAGCTCACATCCGTGCCCATCTTCCTCTACTTTATACGTGGGACGCCTACCACAGCATGGCTTTTGCCAAGTGGTGCCATGTCTACACCCGGGATCCGAACCAGCGAACCCTGGGCCACTTCTGTGCGAACTTAACCACTGCACCACCCGGCTGGTCACTGTTCGTGCAGATCTTTTTGGACACCATATAGTTTGCAGGAAAAGGACAAGTCACTTTCTTAGCCTCACTTTCCCTTATCTATAAAATGGAGGCAATACTGCTCTGCCCGCTTCACAGGATTGTTTTGAAGCTCACATACTGTTAAGTGCGGAAATGCTACGCCATTGGTAAACTGCTACGTAGAAGAAAAAGTTACAATGCCAGTGTCCCACGAGTGCCGCGTTTGCTTATAGTAAACTTTTAACCACAGTAAATACTATCCTCTCTTCTTGCTACAAAGACATACTCTTTAATGGCTGTTTTAAAGTTAGTCTGGTAAAGCTAACATAGATACATCATATTTATAGACTCCACTTAAAAATGAGATTTTGTATGTATATATCTTTAAAGGTTGCTGTGAAACTTGGAAGGAATTCTAATAAAGACTTTCAAGCCTATGAAAGGAAGAAAAGACATTCTTATGATTAGCTCAGGACTTCAAACAAGATTTCCTCGCTGCCGTAATATCTTAAAATGGAGCATAAATCTGAAAACATGTTTTTTCAGTCAGGAGAAGTGGGTACAGGATTGTTTAGTGAAATTGAACATACATAGGTTTCTATTTTAGCTAAATATTTGTTTCTAGAAAATCTGGTGGTAAGAATTCAGTAGAAAATTTTAAGCCACACTATTAGAATGTTCACCAATATCAAAAATCTTAATTTTATGGTTACTCTTTATTCTCCTGAATATGTTTATTTCTTTTAACTTACCTGTTTCAGATTTTGCAAATAAAAGTATAAATGTTGGAGTATCAGATTACCCCACATTAAATACAAAATGAAGTGTTCAAGTATGCAGAAAAATACAAAGAGAACATAATGAATATTTAACGCACTTACCATTTAACTCTTTCACCACCACTTTCCATGCTTTGTGTAATTTTTATGGATGATTTAAAAAAATAAGACATTACAGGTTGAACTGACATCCATTATATACCTCTTCTGATCTTAATCCCTACCTCATCCTTTCTCCAAAGGTAATTGTTACCTTGAATTTAGTGGTTTTTAATCCAGTGGTGGTTTTTCAAAGGGAATTCATTCTGTATTCTATAGCCTGAATTTTTGTACCTAGTTACAAAAAATACTGCAAATACTCTAATAATCATGATGATTAAATGGTACAATATTTTGTCCAACGCACTCTATAATTTTTTAAAGTTAGGATATTTGGAGATTGGTATTCCCCTTACCAAATCTCATGGCATTTAACCAATTTTAAGGAGGTTTTTAAATCAGTTGCTTTTCAATAAATATTGAATAAGTTGTTTGAGTCTCACATTTCTCCTAAGGTAAAATGTAAAAAGAAACAAGGAGCTATTAGTATTTTAAAAGCTGGAGTTATGTGTGAGATCCTTAAATACAAACATACCGTTTCTAGGTTCACATGGCCACCCCTGCAGCTTTCTTCTGCTTCCTTGCTTCCCTCCGCTATCAATGGACGGAAAGTATTTGGCATCTTTGTTTCCGTCCCCTTACTTCGTGTGTTGTTGTATAGGATTTTTGAGTCAAGGAATTTTAACTTTTTATTACGAAAGATTTCAAACATAAAAAAAAACTAACAAACGCTGTCATTCAGCTTCAGTTACCAACTTAAAAGCTTGTTTCTTGCACCCACTTTTCACTTCCCATATTAATGCAAACCTCAGACATATTTCATTATCAGACTGTTTGGCAAATGTTTCATACAGTGTTTTATTCGGGTCATAGTTGCTATAATAAGTGGGCTAGCTTAGCTTGTCAACATGACGATTTTTTTCAGGTCCTACAACTTTTCTTCTTAGTGCAGTCCCCACACCAGCAGCAATTAGTATCATCTGGGAGCTTACTAGAAACTCAGAATCTCTGGGGCCACCTCTGACCTGCTGAATCTACAATTTGACAAGACTGGCAGGTGAAATCGAGTTGAATATTAAAGTTTGAGAAGGACTCCAGTAGGACATTTTTTTCATTTCTATGAAAATCAGCTTAAAAGATTTTTTTCTTGAGTGTGAAAATTATATTGGTAACTTTAAGTTATTCAAAGGTATGTATTGTTACTACACTAAGAAATAATTGTATAACTGAAAAGGACCCTGTACCTATAGTTTCTAACCTTTTGTTTAAAGATAAACACTTCTAAAGAGGTCAAATGAATAGTTTAGCAACATGTTTATGACTGACTTGTAATTAGAATACAGGTCCCTGGGTTTCCAGTCCCGTCCTCCAACCTATTATGCTCCTTAAAGGAAATAGAGCTCTATTGTTAGTTATTTGTGGATTAAAATTGTAACATACAAGTTAATAGATAAATAGCTAATAATAAAAATCATTTTTTTAGTTTAGTACCAAACGTCAAATCTACCCTGACAGGGAAAGAACTTCCATGTGAATTGATTTTTTTAAATGACTGTAAATTAACACTATTAAGCCCTGACTCTCTTATGTTATATGGTGTAATAAAATGATCCCCTTGGGTCTTTTAGTAAATTGACAGCTTTCCTATTAACTGAATGCTGCTTCAGTTTCTTTCCCCACCCCAGTTGGATAGCACAGTTTTGTAGTTTAAACACCTAAGCGTTACTGAGTGATGACTTTGATAGTCTATGAGTTTGAGCTGTGGTATAAATATAGATTTCACTGTGCCATGGTATGCCTTCAGGGGCTATTACCTTTACCCTTAGCATAGTCTTTTTAATGTTCTTTTGGCTGGCAGTTTTCTCTACTGTCCTATCTTGGTGAGTATTTCGTGCTTACCACCCTCATTGCTGTCTCTAATTCTTGTTGCTGCATAGCTGTCCATCACTTAAGCTATTTATTTCTCTTCATTTTTCGAAACTATTTCTCCATTTTTCATAGCTGTTTCTCTCTTCATTTTCTGTTCATCTTCTCTTTCTTCTTTGCAATTAAGTTTTTTGTTCCTATGACTTACACATTTATACCAGTGGCCAACCAATTAGATTATTCCCTTTTACTGCTGGTTAATGAACTGACAAATGATGGTGCATTGTATGTAATATTTAGATGCTTTGCTATTTTTGTCTGTTTCAGCTTAAAATCCTTTTCCCTTTTCTCCCCTTTTTGTCTTGTTTTTTTAACTTCTGGGATTGTAACAATTTCAGAAGGTTAGAATCACCAGAGGAAACCTGAAACATTTGTGTATTTATCTCTGGTGTATTCAACTCTAGTAGAGGGAAATTTGTCAAAGAATTGTAGTTAAAGAGCTCCTTTAAGGAGACATGTAAAATTCTATAAGGTGATTCCTACAAATTAAAGTGTGAATGTTCAAAGGAATAATTACTGTTTTTTCTAAAGGTATAAGTAAAAGCTCTAGAGGGAGCATAGTAACATTGCTGTAGTTGTCGCTTCCCTAAGTTTGGAATTTTATAATGTAAAATATATTATAAATTATATTTTTATTCTGGAAAAAGCATAGGCATTGACATTAGACTATAAACTGTTCAAACCTTATTCTGCTACCCAGAAGCTATGAGACTTGCAAGCCTTAATTTTCTCATCTGTAAAATGGAGATGTCTACCTCATGTTCACTATGAGGCTTATGTGAAACAGTTCCATTCCGTTGGTAATTTTTGTTTTCCATTGCTTGGGGAAGATTTTTGACATTCTGTTTGTGAAAGTTTTTTACCCTAAATATTAATTTAGACCTGTTTTATTTAAAAGATACTTATTGGACACCTGCATTGTAGGGAATACAAAAGATAAATAGAACTACAGTACAGATGTTCTATAATGCTTATTGTGAAAACGCTAATTGTTCCAACATACTTGATATTAGACATTACATGAATTACACATTAACTTATGTGTAATTTCATCATGAGAAACATTGATGGAAGAAGAGAACTACACCCAGTTACACTGGGCTGTGTAGAAATACACAAAATGCACACGTGTACGCACCTCAAACATCTATCAGCTACCTCCTTCTCCATGTGTGTTAGGAGCCACACTTAACCCAGACCTGCCGTCAACAACTTTCCATCCGATTTCAGTTAACCCTCCTTCCAACATTTCACAGTAACTCAAGCTGCAACACTTCCAACACCCACTTCCGCAAGCAAACTTCAGATCTTAAATTTCAAGATAAAGTGCCATATTTATAGAAGTATTTATATATTTCTTAGCGATTTAACATATTTGTAAAGCTGTGCTGCCATTTTTTATTGTTTCTACCTTTGTGTTACTGATGAAGTTTTTGAATGTTGTGCCCTAACGCCATTTTTTTCCATAAGCCTTGTGGGTTTTATTATGTGATTTTTCATAGTGTGGCAGTTTCTTGAAATGCGTTATGTTGTGTTATAGTGGAACCGACTATCTACTTTCAAGGAGCTTCTAGTCTAATTCACATGACAGAATATGTAGCAAAATAATGTGACATTGGACTTCAGAAAACAGAATTTGAGGTTGAGCATCACCATTTCTGATCATGGTACCTTGAGCAAGACGTTAATTATGTGAGCCCATTTTCTCTATGTCCTTTCTGTATTACAGGTTTCTTTTTAGTTTCAAAAAAGATAATTTATGCACTCACTTTATAAAACATCAGCTGCTCTAGAAATCTAGCTTTCGGAATGTAGTGACAGAAAAATCATCTTTTGGATCAATTTTAAGGTGAGATGATAAAAAATTTTTTCTGAGCAAATGGAGATATGTTTTGAACTCAAAGCCCGAGCTCTCTTCTCTGTACACCACAATGAATAATGCAGTGTACATAAGTTATTTGTAATTTACTCCCTTGACTTTCCATTTTTTAAAAAATCATAATTGAACTTGTTATTCATATATATTTATAAAATTACAGAAGAGCACCAGAAGAGGTAAATTTCAGTTTTAAAGATTGTCAGCCTAAAATACCCTGTATTATGCTTTCAAATGAAATACAAGCCTTTAAAACTATGGATTTCTACCAACTAGAAATATGAATCTTAATATTAAAAAGATGATAATACTTATTTGGTAACATCTACTTTTAGCATATAAATCTGTTGAGCATTCATTTTTTTCATTCAATTATTTCACGCTATGTGCCAGTTTAGATGCTGTGAAACAGCAGATAAAACAGTTCCTTCCTATCTTGGGGCTTTCAGTCTGGTGTGAGATAAGTAAATAAGCAATTATATAGTTTGATGAGTTTTATGGAGAAACTACTGGGTGCTGTTATAGTATACTCAACCTTTATCAGGACGGAGTTCTTGGAGGTGGTTACACTTGAGTTATGTGGGATGGAGAGAGGGACAAGGAAGGGAAGTGTTGCAGACAGAATAGTTTGTTAAAAAAGAGACCTGAATCAAGTTTTTGGTACTCTGGAGAAACTAAAAGTTCAGTGTGGCTAGGTCTTAGATGATGAGACAGGGAAGGAGTAGAGAAATGTGTGTGAATAGGAAGAGGTCAGATTATGGGCCATGCTAAAGCATTTGGACTCTATTCTAATTCAGATCAGTTGTTTTTAAACAGAACTGTTGGTAAAATGGATCTAAAAGAGGGGTTAGAGTTGACATGACAAGACTGGTAAATTTATTGTGTTCATTAAGATATCCCTTTTAAATATAAAGTTTTTTCCTTAGTTCTAAAAAATCACACAAATAGTTTGTTTAAACCTCTCCATCTAGGAACCTGAAACAGAACTTCACATTAAGTTCTTTTAAAGAATACAAAATTAAGACTTCAAAAACTATCTTGTTGAATGCAATTAAAAGGAAGACCCTCACCCTAAGGCTACATTATCCTCTGACAAATTAAACCCCATGCCCGTGCTTCTCTAACTATGTAAGAGTTAGAGAAAGCCACGGAACAAACATACTGCTTATTTTTGGATTGTCTTTTTTTGTGGTAATTAAAAATATTTTTCCACTAAAACAAACATGGACATATCATTAGAAGAATGCAAAATATAAAGCTAGGAAGTTACAACATAAGATTTAAGGTGAAATTTCAAAGCCATTTTAGCCACTGTGCTTTTAGGGCCATATTAGACTGCTTCAAGACCCCCCAGGAATATTGGTTCACTTTCCTATGCTGTTCAGGCTGCCGTTTTGACTTGAGAATTCTGAGTCACTACTCTTAAGTAATATAGAAATTTAAAATCTGAAACGTCAGTTATTTTGAGTTAAAAGAATTGATGTAGATGAGCAAAGACCTTGTTATAACAATGTTTTAATCGTTTTTTTAAAAGATTGAGGTCTCACAGTAAGTTTAAATATTACTTACTAACAAGATAAAAGTATGTTAACCGTAATTTGCCTTTTAGCTAATTCAAGTAGAGTTATACATGTGGTATGTTCTTGAGTTTACAATCACACTCAAAACCAGTTTAATGATTGAAAATTCGGTATACTTTCCTTTACCACTTGTGCCTCTAAATGTGCTATCTACCCTAGCTTATCATTTTGTATACAAAAGTCATATGTAAAGGGCCAGCCCTGTGGCCGAGTGGTTAAGTTTGTGTGCTCCACTTTGGCACCTGGGGGTTTGCCAGTTCGAATCCTGGGCACGGACCTACACACTGCTCATCAAGCCAAGCTGTAGCAGCATCCCACATAGAAGAACTAGAATGACTTACAACCAGGATATGCAACTATGTACTGGGGCTTTGGGGAGGGAAAAAAAGAGGAAGATTGGCAACAGATGTTAGCTCAAGGCCAATCTTCCTCACCAAAAAAAAAAAAAAAAAGTCATACGTAATTTTGATGAGAATTATTTGAAATCAAGTAGACAAGATGTCTAGATATATTGAGCTTTATAGTAAATAGAATTTCCAGAAATATTTGTGTTAGCATTTGCTTTCTTTGTAATCACTGAATCACTATTTTTAACCTAGTGCTGAAGAGGTTCCTTACCAATATGTTCTCTCCCTCAAGTATATTCTCTTTCTGTGTCTCTCTTCTTTGTTTTTATTAATCATTTTTAACGAAGATGATGTATGGAGTTGGTATCCAGGTCAAATTCCAGTTTCGAAACTCCAAAAGACTGTCAAATTTTTGACATCTACTTTAAATGAATTGTTACTGAGCAGATATAATTTAGTTGTAATCAGTTTAGTAGTGTTTGACCTAAGGAGATCCAAAAACTCTCATCTTATTCATTCTATATTAAATAGATTTACTGCATAAATTTCAGACCATCTAGGTCTAACACATGGCCTAATAAATGCAAAATAGTTGGCAAAATTTATCCAAATTTTGTTTTCATTTGACATCTATTTTTACTGAATTCTAGATCTGAACATGATATACACAAGTACTAGTATACTAATACACAAGAGTTTTATTTGTCTTTTCAGGAATAGTTAGAATGGTATCTTCCGTTGGAGAGCCACAGTATGTGGTTCCTTATAGATTCGTTGAAGCAAATAATAGGAAACCAGATTATAAAACAAGACAGGAAGGAAGCAGCAAAATCGTATGTGTAAGAAGATTTCTGAAAGAGCACAAATATGGTTAGGCGTGTCCTTCTGTTTTGTATCTACACTCAACGATCAACCCTTCATGCATAGGGATGTGGAATCATGGTGAACCCTTTTCTTTCCCTGTTTTCCTTCAGGGAAAAAAAAAAGTATTACGTATTCTCTAAGAACCTAAATTTATAGTTTCATTTGCTGTGATAAAGACATGATCAAAATCATCCATAGACCTATTCTAGCTTTGTTAGATTTGCAGTGCTGAAGAAGACATGGTCCTTTCATTTGTCTGTACAACCAACACTGAAAGTGAACTATCCGTGGTAGCCCTTCAGTCAAAGGAAGATGAAAAGATCTTTACTGAATCTTATCCTTCTTTGTCCTGGTCGCTTATTCATATGACTTATCCCTGACACAATTTTACATTACTTAACTTTCTCTGTCCTTTGGATGTAAATCTTGTATGTTTTTATCATAAGATCTAAATGCATTTTTGCACTAGAGTGCCAGAACTTTCAGCTGTCCTCCATCTTTCTCCTACAGGATGAGCATGAGAATGTGTTTTCCTTTTTCAGGTAATGGGGGATTTAGTAAAACTTCAGGAAATGACACACATGTTGGAGCAGTGGCAAAAGGAAACAAATCTGATGTCCAGTAGGTCTGGATTTACAGTTGTGCTCCTCTAGTAAGTAATAGCTAGAATTTAAAGAATATTCTCTAGTAACACTTATACTGAAGTCTCTGTGCATTTGTACATTTAATTTCTGTGGCTACCGTGTGACGCAAATACTATTTTTGTATTAGAGAAAATGATCCTCAATATTACTACCAAAGTCACATAGTAAATCTCAAAGCCTGAGCCCGTGTTTTAAACACTGATCCTCCCACTGTCATCTCAGTTCACAGATCTTTAGTGATAACACTTTATCATATACTTCCATAAACATGCATAGTTTTCTTTTGACACATTTATTCTTTACCCTGTCTCATTGCTCTGCCTACCTCAAGCTCTAGGGTTCAGAGGCAAGTGATGGGACAAATAAACATAAAACTAGGCACACTTTCCAGTGGGAATGTGTTATCAGAGACTAGGTGATGATATTCTTTGCTATTGAGTCTTTAATTTGAGTATTTTTGTTTTTATTGACATCAGTGTGCTGAGGCCTTAGTCCACTCTGAGTTTCTCAATACACTGGCTTCCATTTCCACCAGGGACCTATTCTTGGACTGGTTTCAACATCTGCAGATCAGACCTCTGATTTCCCAGGGCCTCAGCCAACACCAGCTTAAAAAACAGGCCTCAATGACTAGCTCCATTCAACTTTTTTTTTTTCTTAAGAGTTTACTTGTTTTCCTTTTTCTCCCCAAACCGCTCCTCCCGGGTGCATAGTTGTGTATTTTTTTTCAGTTGTGGGTCCTTCTGGTTGTGGCATGTGGGATGCCACCTCAGCAAGACCCGATGATTGGAACCGGCGAAACCCTGGGCCACAAAAGCAGAGCTCGAGAACTTAACCACTTGGCCACGGGGCCGTCCCCCCCCCATTCAAATTCTAACACTTCTTGGGCTACAGCACACTAATAATAGCTAATAATTAAGAATTGCCATGTGCAAGCCCTACACAAAGTACTTTATATAAATTCCAAAATCAGAGTCTGTAAGTGGTAAAGCTGGAAATCTAATTTAGGAAATCTGTCTCTAGAGTCGGACTCAACCTGCTGCACCTATGCTTTTGTAATGTTCGAGTATGCTAAGTCCACTCTTTGATCACTGCCCAAAATCTAAGTTCATCACGTCATTTATGGTCTACCATATACTCTTCCTCATACTTTTCTAGGTTTTCTCTTTTCAGAACCAACTTCCCACTGCCAGTCTTTCTCCTTGACCTTTTCACTGGGCTTGTGGAGCCGTACTCCTCACTCCGTGGTAAACAAAGCTCTTACAGGGTTCATATAATTGCTTTTCCACTTCCATAACTAAAACCTGGCTCTAATCATGTTGCATCCCACAGGGTCAGAGGGTAGGGTACACTCTTTTCTCTCATCTACTGCTTCTCTCTTCCTCTACTTTCAAGTAAACTTACTATTCTGATGAGACCTTTGCATCTGACTACCCCTTCCACCCATTTTCATCTCTATGGTCTAGCAACCCTCTGCTCACTCCTTCACATTCACTGAAGACTTTTTGCACCTGGCCTTTTTCTTTTCTTATCACTCAAGTGCTGACAATGTCCTGATGGATTTCCTGTCCATATTTATACCTTATGCAATATATCCTCGTTAGAGTTTTCTGCTCTCCTAAACTCCACTGACCCAGACCTCCACAACACTTCAGTCATCCCTTCCCATGGCAGCATCTGATCTTTGTATCTCCCAGAATTGCTTTACCTCTGAAAATGTGAACTTCAACAAACTTCTTGGGGATTTTTGTCTTTTTTCCTCTGTGCTGTATCCCCAGCACCTAAAACAGTATTTGGTACACAGTAAGTGCTTAATAAATACCTGTTGGATCCATGAATCACAGCTTTCAATTTCTCAATCTTAGCATCTGATTTTTGAAAACAGAGAGGACTTGTATTCCTTGATACTTTCTAGTTCTTCCACCTAGTCTGGAACTAGGAACTGTCATATGAACCAGTCTCACTAAAATCTTCATTTCCCTTTACCTGTCTACTTATGCCACACCTGCCCAACAAATCCCAACCCAGATCAATATCAAAGTCTATATTCTTTGCTTGAATTGCTAAGTACAGTTGAACAAAATCTTATGTCCTTGCAGATGAGCTCATATGGGTCCTTTGCAACATTTTAAAAGCATTTTAAGGATCAAAGTCAATTGCCTTTTCCTATTTCCCTTAACCTATGTATACGTATGTTCAACGTTACCACTTGTAAATACTGAGAGAATCACTGAACATCACTTTCTGCAAATGTTTGTCCTTCCACGTGTAATGTTCTTACTTCCCTCTTTCCTGGCCTGCTGATTTGTACTTAAGACGGAATTATGTTACTGGAATCCTTCCCTGATTTCTCAGCCTAGACTTGGTTTGTCTCCCCTAACAAACTGTTTATCTGTATCACTACACTTGCCAAATCTGTTCAATTCAAGCAAAGATTTCAAAAATGACCCACAGTCTAGCAAAGAAAACATAAAACAACCATGTTGCCATGGTTGTAATAGAGAGGTATATATAATTGTCCTATGAGAGTACATGAGAAGGATAGATTAATGCCACAGAGGAAGTGACATTTGGCTAGACTATTGAAGGGTAAGTGAGCATTTGCCAGAAGGAGAAATGGATAAGGAAGGCGTCTTAGGTATGGTGAGAGGTAAGTACAGCGGCACAGAGAAATAGATTATTTTCAGCTCTGAGTGGTTCAATATTGATGCAACATAGTATGGGAGGTGGGAAGTAGCAAGAGATAAGACTAGAAAAGTGAAATCCTGTCTGTCACGCTGGAGATTTTAGTCTTCCCTGTAGATAGAAATCATGACTATTTAAATAAGAGCTCTATGTGATCAGATTTGTATTAGATAACTGGTAGGAATGGTGAGGATAGATTGCAGTGATGAGAGCCTAGAGTAGTTGAGATCAGCTGGGGAAACTCTTGGGCCAGTGTAGGCGAAGGATAATGCTGTGAACTCAGGCAGTGGGAATGGAGAGAATTTGAGAAATATTTCAAAGATGGGCTGGGGGGAATAATGAAATGAGAGGATGTGAAGAAAAAGGAAGAGTTGACGACCGGAGGGTTATGCTATTATTTGTATTAAGAAAGAAGTAACTTTATAGTATGGTTTTACAGCATCAGTTTAAAGAACTGTTGGAACACCCACTTAGGTTGAGAAAGTGTATGTGAAGAACAGAAAAGAGGAGGGAGTGGAGATAATATCCAGGTAGTTTTTTGGCCATATCATATAGCTAACAGTTTAAGCAATAGGAGAGGATAAGATCAGCTACAGAGAGTGGGTAGAGATGTTTATTTTTATCTATTTCACGATCTATCAGTCGTCTCTGTCCAAGTAGACCGTGTGCTCACTGAGGGTTGGGACTGAGTCCACTTTTGTGTGCTTCCAAGAGGCCGGCAGAAGAAAATGATACTTTCAACAGGAATGGGTATTTGCTTAAGAAGTTTTTTCCCTCTTTGCTCTTTTATGTTTAAAGCACTTTTCTTTCTTTGCTTACACACTCTGTTCAATTCAGCAGAGAGAGTAATTTAGAAAGTAATTTCTGGCAAGGTGTATAATATAATGAAATTCCACCACAGGGAAAGACTGGAATGCTCTGTGGAACTCACTGTATAACTCTAGCCACAGTTGCACCTTAGAGGCTTTTCAAGAACATAGAAAAGTTATTACTTTTGGGGGGAAAGTAATGTTAATGATGTATTATTGTTACTTCTATTGTTCTGCTTTGAAGCTTAAATATATGCTAATCGGACAGGCTACAACATACAAGTAGTCCATGTATTGGATGGTTTTCACAAAATGTATTGAAAAGGACTTAGAATATCAATGCTTATTCTGTAATGATATAAATTACTTACAGATAGACTATCATAGGGAAATTGTACAATTCTACATCTACACATATACTATGTAGATAGGCTGAATCTGTATTTGTTGATATTTCTTCAAATTTTATTCCTTTAGATTTGGCTTTTTTTCCTTCATATTTTCGTTTGTCTTAGTAGAGTTTTTTTCTTCCCTACCCCCTCCCTGCCACCCTCCATCCCTACTCTCCTTGTTCCATTAGAATCTCAGAGTTAAATAAGCAATTTTCTAAGATGTCCTTGTCAGGCGACATTATGGAAATTATTTGAATATCATTGCTAAGCCAGGTGAGCCATTTAAAAATGTAAATAATTTCCAATACCATGAATCTAGCTGATGAAGAGCAACCTTAATGCTGATTGATTTATTAGAATCTTTTCCTGATTAGTAATTGCTTCAAAATCTCTTTTCTATGGTTCAGTTTATCATTTTTGTGCCAGTTCTTAATATATATCTGTATAACTATCAAGTCTGTCATAAACATTTTACATCATTAGTTACTCCATACTTTTCCAGCCAGTAATAGAGGGCCAATAACTGTACATTCCTTATAGCTATTGACTATTCACGGGGCTTACTTAATACTATTAGTGATCTGATTTATAAAATATTTGAAAGCCTTGCATTGGTCCTACTCAGCACTATGTTTTTCCCAGGGGGTTATATTTTAAAATATATATTTTGGGACCACAACAGCATTCAGATTACAGACTTTCAGGTTTTCATCCATTCTTTAAAATTACTTTAAAGAAAAAGACATAATCATGATCTTGAGGTATTTTGAACTTGAGCTTTGTTTGAAATTCACAAACATGATTATAATTTCAAGAAGCACTGTCTTAGAGTTGTCTTATTCCTGTAATGAAGCTGCTAGAAATTTCATTTATTCTCAAGCTAAATCTCAGGAAACCTATTTTATCATAGGAAACCAGTCACTTCTGAAATACTGCTTTGACTCTAGGGTTCAAATTTATTCATATAACTTGAGGAATGCCTATCAGTCAATCACAGAAGTTTTATTGCCTATTATATTTATTTTTTAATATAAATTTCAATTTAGCATTCTCAGTGGATAAGTACTGTGTGTATTGCTACTTTTATCACGTGTGTCTTTATTTAACTATAGATACATGAGGAAGTTTGCCATGTCCTACGTCACAGATTTTAGTTGTGTAGTGACAGTAAAAGAATTTGAGTACAATATATATTAACTCAAAAATCTGTGATTATGGCTGATTTTCAGCCATCTATTTAACAGAGATAAGAGATAGTACCCTGTGCTATATAAGAATGTTTTCCACCTTGGAATTAACTTGACGGTGAAGTTATTTTGGCAGTTGTGAGTATCACAACAACCATGGTTTCCTGATGCCAAGTTTAATACTTGATATATGCATGAAAATGTGAGGACAAGTCATTTACTAAAATAAGAACAAGTGCATATCTCTTTTAAAACTGTTCACTGGTAGCTCAAAATCTTATATACTCTTTTGTTTCAAAAAATACCCTTTCATGGGGGGTCGGCACGTGGTATAGTGGTTAAGTGTGCGTGCTCTGCTTTGGTGGCCCAGGGTTCACAGGTTCAGATCCTGGGCACAGACCTGTACACTGCTCATCAAGCCACACTGTGGCAGCATCCCACATACAAAATAGAGGAAGATCGGCACAGGTGTTAGCTCATGGACAATCCTTCTCAAGCAAAAGGAGGAAGACTGGCAACAGATGTTACCTCAGGGCCAATATTCCTCACCAAAAAATAATATTCTTTCATGGAAACAAAAACTCTTCATTTTTATTAATTTCTCAAATTATAACTACTTTTCTAAAAAGAAAAGTATAATTATTTGAACAATTTGTGTGCTAGTATCTATTACGTTTAAAGTACTTTCCTCTTAAATGGAGGACTCTAACAAATTTCAAAAATCAAAAGATACCAAAATATTGCAAATAAAGTAAGATTTCTCTTTGTGCATTCATCTAAATGTTGTGTTGTTTTTGCACGTAGAGGCATGTATAAGTATTTTTGGTACATTCTAAACCTTTCCTTATGAAGTATAGGTTAGTTCCATTCCATTTATATTTGATCTAGCAAGAATTTGTGAGGCCTAAAAAGACTACTTGTTTGAAATAATTCAATATTGGAGTTTAAAATGAACATATATCTAAAGTCAATGGGGAAAAAAGAATGAACTGGAAGGCTCTCGCCTAGAGTAAGAATTCAGGGCATTTTTTTCCTTATATAATTGTATTAAACCAAGCTTTCTTTTCTCTTCCAATGATTAGATAAGATAGAGTTCAAAAATGATTACTTGAACTTAAAAGTAAATAGACACTTCGTAAATAAAAATAAAAATTTATTTATTTAGACTTTCAATTTGTTCATACTGAAGTCTGTTTATACAACCTAAAGACTGTAGCCTCTGGTTTACTACATTTATTTAGTTTAGTTGTCTTTTTTTCATTTAGAAAATGTTTATTCTATCATGAAAAATTCTTAGATTTAAAACTGAAACCTAATACATAAGGAAATACTAGTAAAAGTCCAGGAGAGTGAGCCAGTATTGCCACTGTTTTAAATCTGACTTTGAGGAAATCATTTAACCATTTAGGAGATAAATTTTCTCATGAATAGAATTACTATAATTAATTGATGCAATTTCAGAGAAACTATCATTCCATCTTGGAGAAATAGGAAATGCTGCACATTTTTAAACAAATGCTGACAACAAATAATGCTTTTAGTGGTAAATTAATTGGAGATTTGATCTCTAGGAAGAAAAAGCACTAAAAAAATTCAGTAAATGGAAGAAAAGAATTACAGTATAGTGGGAAAAACACTGATCTGGGTTAGAACTGAGTGTCTGAAATAAGCTCTATCCTTAAGTAGCTTTAGGGCTCTGAGCACCAGTGCTTTTTATCCTGAAAATCATGGTTGGCCTAAAAGATCTGTATAGGACTTTTGAGATTTAACATCTGTGATTTAAGATCATCGTAGGCTTAGAATATGTTAAATATCAAATGATGATGGAGAGCTCCGTGGAACACTACTACAGTTGCTTTAGAGAGACAGGATTCTTTAAAGAGTACATTAGACAGGAGCCAAATGGCAAGTCTCTATCAAACTTACTGTAAATATGAGTTGTTTAGTAGTGTTTTGCCCGCACCATTAATGAAATTTTACAAGACTTCTCCGTTCACACAGCTAGGCTTAGGATCCAAGAGTAAAGACAGACACAACTATCAGGCTGAGGCTATCACAAATTTGCGCTCTCTAGTTTCACTTGGTCCTCAAAGCTCCCTATTATTCATTTTACATGACCCTGATGAACTCTTGCTCCCCTTCTTCTCAGCACAAGTTACTCAAGCCCCCACCTAATAGACATATGCACACACAGCCCCAATACATACATGAGCTGTTTCACTCAGTGAAAGACCCTGTGATACCCGTCTCCTGTTGCTACCTCAACTTTATAAGCAAAATAGAAATCATCAAGTGAAAACTCTCAATTCCCTGCCTATATAACCATCACATATGCTTTTCACTGCAGTCTTAGGGAACAATGCCTCCTTAGAGAATAATTCCTCTCAATGCCCTTCTCGCCCTTTTAGAAACTCCTCTATGAAGTACCCTCTCTCTCCTTTTTCTCCAGATTGTTCATTTGGATTTCAAACTCTACCAAAAAATAGAAGATGGGAGAATACTTCCAAACTCATTTTACAAGGCCAGCATTACCCTGATACCAAAACCAGATGAGGACACTACAAGAAAAGAAAATTACAGGTCAATATATCTGATGAACATAGATGCAAAAATCCTCAACAAAATATTAGCAAAATGAATTCAACAATACATTAAAAGGATCATACACCATAATCAAGTGGGATTTACTCCAGGGATGCAAGGGTGGCTCAAAATCTGTAAAGCAATCAATGTGATACACCACATTAACAAATGAAGGATAAAAATCATGTGATCATCTCAATAAAGGCAGAAAAAACATTTGACAAAATTCATCATCCAATCATGATAAAAACTCTCAATAAATTGAGTACAGAGGGAATGTGTCTCAACATAAAAAGGTCATTATGCCAAGTCCACAGCTAATGTCATAGTCAATGGTGAAAACCTGAAAACTTTTCTTCTAAGTTCAGGGGTAAGATAAGAATGTCCACTCTCACCACCTTTATTCAACGTTGTATTGGAAGTCCTAGCCAGAGCAATTAGGCAAGAAAAAAGGGGGAAAATAAAAGGTCATCCAAATTGGAAGGGAAGTAGTAAAACTGTCTCCATTTGCAGTGACATGATATTCTATATAGAAAACCCTAAAGATACCACCATAAAACTGTTAGAACTACTACACAAATTCAGTAAATGTTACAAAATGAATATACAAAAATTAGTTGCATTTCTGTACACTATCAACAAACTATCCAAAAGAGAAATTAGGAAAACAATCCCATTTACAATTATGTCAAAAAGAATAAAGTACCTAGGAATAAATTTAGCCAAGGAGGTGAAAGATGTGTACACTGAAAACTATAAGATATTGATGAAAGAAATTGAAGAAGACACAAATAAATAAAAAGATATTCCATGCTCATGGATTGGAAGAATTAATATTATTAAAAAGTTCATCTTGCCCAAAGAAATCTATAGATTCAATGCAATCCCTATCAAAATTCCAGTGGCATTTTTTCACAGAAATATAATAAATGATCCTAAAATTTGTATGGAACCCCAAAGCACCCTGAATAACCAGATCAATCTTGGGAAAGCAAAACAAAGCTGGAGGCATCACACTTCCTCATTTCAAACTATATTATAAAGCTATAGTAATCAAAACAGTGTGGTATTGGCATAAAAACAGACACATAGGTCAGTGGAGCAGAACAGAGAGCCCAGAAATAAACCCAAGCATATAGAGTCAATTCATTTATAACAAAGGAGTCAAGAATATACAATGGGGAAAGATAGTCTCTTGAATAAATTGTGTTGGGAAAACTGGACGGCCACAGGTAAAAGAATGAAGCTAGACCTCTATCTCACACCATTCACAAAAATCAATTCAAAATGGATTAAAGACTTAAAGTTAAGACCTGAAATCAGGGGCCAGCATGGCAGCAGTTAAGTCGCATGTTCCACTTTGCCGCCTGGGGTTCCCCCGTTCAGATCCCCAATGCGGACATGGCACCGCTTGGCAAAAGCCATGCTGTGGCAGGCGTCCCACATATAAAGTAGAGGAAGATGGGCATGGATGTGAACTCAGGGCCAGTCTTCCTCAGCAAAAAAGAGGAGCATTGGCAGCAGATGTTAGCTCAGGGCTAATCTTCCTCAAAAAAAAACAAAATAAAACAAAACAATGAGATATCACCTCACACCTGTTATAATGGCTATCATCAAAAAGACAAGAGATAACAAGTGTTGGTAAGGACGTGGAGAAAAGGGAACCCTTGTGCATTGTTGGTGGGAATGTAAGTTGCTGCAACCACTATGGAATATAATATGGAGGTTCTCATCAAAATTAAAAATAGAACTACCATATGATTGAGCAATCCCCCTTCTGGGTATATACGCAAAAGAAATGAAAACAGGATATTGAAGAGATATCTGCTGTCCCGTGTTCGCTGCAACATTATTCCCAACAGCTGAGATATGAAAATGACCCAAGTATCTCTCAACAAATGAATGGATGAAACAGAATGAGGGAATATTATTCAGCTATGAGAAAGAAAGAAATCCTGCTATTTGTGACAACATGGACGGACCTCAAGGGCATCGTGCTAAGTGAAAAAAGCTAAACAGAGAAAGACGAGTACTGTACCACATGGTATCACTTATATGTGGAATCTTAAAAAAGAATTCTAACTCATAGAAACAGAGAGTAGAAAGTGGTTGCCAGGTTGCCAGGGGCTGGGGGTTGGGGAAAGAGGGAGAGGTTGGTAAAAGGATACCACCTTTCAGCTATAAGATGAACAAGGTCTGAGATCTAACGTAAACCATAGTGACCAGAGTTGAAAACACTGTATCGTATAAGTGAAATTTGCAGGGAGAGTAGAACCCAAATGTTCTCACCAAATAGAAAAAGTTAAAATGTGAGGTGATGAATGTTAATTAACTAGATGGGGGAAATCTTGTCACAACATAGAGCAAATCACCACGATGTACACTTTATATATCTCACAATTTTATTTGTCAATTATACCTCAATACAGCTGACACTTTAAAAAAAATTTAAAAATCTTCATGAATTATAGTAAAAAAAAATGATCCTGTGATATCCCTCCCCACTCCCAACCCGATGTTATAATCACAATAGAAATCATCAGTGGAAACTCCTAACCCCTCCCTGCCGACATAACCACCATGTGCATACACCCTTCTCTTCAGTTGCAGACAATGAGCCCATCCTATTCAAAAAGAATTCCTCTCCATGCCCTTCTTCCTGCCCGTTCAGGAACTCCTCTATGAATTACTCTCTCTTCTGTAGCTCTAAATTGTCCCTTTGGATTCTGTCTCAGCCTGATAAACATACTCAACTTGCATAAAATAATCACACACACACAAACATACACACACCTTCTTTGATCTTATGCCCCCTTCTAACTACGATTTAATCTCGCCTTCCCTTCACATTCACACTGCTCACAGGTGTAATCTATACCCACTATTTCACATGACTTTCTCGTTTCTAGTCAACTGCAGTCTGACTTCTGCCACCAACAATCCACAGAAACTTCTCTCACCAAATCATTAGTGGTCATCATTAATGACCTTCTAACTGCCAGATTTAATATGCAAGTAGGTTGCATCTGTCACTGCATTAATTTCCTAACATCCTATCAAGCATACATTCTTATTCCAGTTTTGCTGGTAGAGAACTTCACTTCTTGACAATTTCTCAATTCTCAGAAGTTAGCCCTATGGGATCAGCTTGAGTCACATGCCAATTCATGAGATAATCACTATGGCCAGAGTATAGAATTTCTCTGACTGGGCAAGTTGGATTCACATGCTTACCTCTGAACCAATCACAGTTGCCAGGGAAATTTGATGCTTTGATTGGCCAAGATTGAACCACTTGCTCCAACCTTGGAGTCCTAAGCACATAAACTAAGAATAGGGAAAAGATGCAGTGCTTTCCCAAAGAAAATTCTATCACCTTTATATCTGTTATGAATTTTTCATGCTATGAAATTTTTTCTACCAAAAAGCTACTTTTTGCCCCTTTTTATAGTAGCAGATTTTCTATAAAAATAATCTTCCCTAATTCCAAAAACTTACGAAATTTGTACTATGTCTTAGGCTTTGCACCAGAACCTAGGGGTAGGATATACAAACCAGACATACCTAGCCATTACTATAAGAGCTTATAGTATATAACTGTGGTCTTCAGTATTTTTTGCTCATGTAACTCCTAAAATAATTTTGAAAACGTATGTACCCCTTAGTATACCTTAAGCTGACATCTAAAATATCTTGTTATAAATTTGAATAATTATAAATGATTTAATTTCCAGCATATTATAAATGTTTTTTTAAGAAAAAAACTGCAGTTACTTTTAAATAAAAAGAATGGAATTTAAAACCATAATTATTTGATACTCATCATCTTCCATCTAAAATCTATTTGTAAAAGCTTTCTTTGACATTCAAAATTTTCTTCTTTCATTTACTCTCTCACTTTGAATTTCCTCTTTTTCTAAATATTTTTATCTTAAATCCTATACAACCAAAATCTTTATAAAATTGAAATATAAACTGTATTCATTTTCTATTGTTATTGAAAAAATTACCACAAGCATAGCAGCTTAAAACAAGCCATATTAATTATCTTAGTTTCTGTGGGCCAAGAGTCCAGGCAAGGCCCAGCCGGGTTTTCTGCTTAGGGTCTCACAAGGTGTTGGTTGAGACATGTTCTCATCTAAAGGCTCAACAAGGGAAGAATCTGCTCCAAGCTCATTCAGATTGTTGGCAGAATTCATTTCCTTGCAGCTATATGACCAGAGGTCCTAGCTTTCTGCTGGTTGTTGGCTGGAGGCCTCTTGAAGGTCGTAGAGGCTGCCCACAGTTTCTAGAGGCTGCTTGTACTTCCTTGCCATGTGGGCTTCCTCAACATGCCTGCTTACCTTATCAGGTTAGCAAAGAGAATCCCTTTCTACAGTCTGCTATGGAGGAATGACATAGTGTTGGGAGTGACATGGCATCACCTTTGCCATACTCTGTTGGTTCAAAGTAGTCACAAGTGGTGCCCACACTCAAGGAACAGGGATTACACCAAGACATGGATACAAGGAGGAACAAAATCATCAGGGGTCACCTTGTTAAGATCTGTCTGCCATATCAACATTTCAGTATTTCTTCCAATGCTCTTCTTGCTTTGTTCCCTTGGGACCCTCCCCCTTTCTATGACAATAACTGGAGTAGAGAAGAAGCACATATCTGGATTCAGGATATCCCAACATGGACCAAAATTCCACATTTCTAACCCAAGCTTTATCCCAAATGAGAATATATAGTGATAGGAAAATAGAAGAATTTTTATAGGTCTATGCCATCTTGGTTAATTATTGAAAGGTATCTTTTTTGGCAACAGGGATATTTTCAAACCTCCAGCAAGAAATTATAGTAATATTTAACATGGGAGGGATATGCCTTATTTCATAAAGGGGTGACAGTCTATTATGAATCTATTCAGGTCCTTAGGCAAACAAGTTTTTAAAAAGCATACTATGAAAGCTGGGGCAGAGACTGATTTCCTTAAGGCTAGTCATGCTTATTTCCCCCTGGAAAGTCTTTGAATGCTTGGGTGTTCACACCAGCCTTGAATTCCACTGTTCTGGTTAAAGACCTTATATCATACTCATGTGATACTTGTAAAACTGATGCCTTTGCCACTCTCTTTATTTCCTGAGTCCCATATACACATGAGAGTGCCCTACCTACTAAACTAAAGTTCTAAAATAATTTCCTATAGAAATTTTCACTGGGACCTTCTATATGCCACTCTATTTCAATACATATTCACTGAATATTTGTGAACAGAAGAAAAACCCGGGCTATTCTAACAAGGGTATACATTTATACAAAATTTCTCCAGTCTTTTTGGGTTTGAGGACCTTTCCCAGGTCAAAAAACGATTGTGATTTCATGAAAATTCTTACTTTTAGTACCTTTGTGATTGAGAGAGTACATAGTAGCAGAAAACTATGATTTTAAATGGATCTACTCCTTTGTTAACCACATGTAATTAAAAATATTTCAGTGCCACCTCAGCCAATGTTTGTATACCTTCAAAGTGTGCAGACACCTTGTAATAACCACCGGGACTCTGTGGACACAGGGTGAGAACCGCTGATTTATGTCATACCCACTTCCAGAAGGATTTGAGGCAAATGATCAATGAGTGTTGGTTATTACCAAGACAGAGCACACGGTATTTATTTATTTTTACTACTTCTTGTCCCAGAAAGTTTTAAATGCAATGTAAAATGCCATATGACATAAAAGATAGCATAAGTGAAAGTGAAGGAAAATAAAACCAAACATGAGGACAAAGTGGAAGTGGGATAAAAAGCCACATTGTCCATCTTACCTGTCATCATCTCCTTTTTCTCATATATAAATTCTCATACATAAAAATGCAGAGCCCCATATTTAGCTCCTTTGGAATTTGGATTCATTCCTTGATCTAAAATTATATTCATTTTCTTCTCTAATTGTCCCAATCATTGCTTCAAATTAGTTTTCCCTTTGCCTTTGCTCTCATCATTCCTCTGAAATCCAAGTCCTTCATTACCTCTTTCTAAAGTTCCCTTTTCCAGCTTTCTCTTCTTACAGAATCCGCCCACACACAAAGTGGCTTTTGTAACCTTCATTTGGGAAAATATTACCGACTTTAATATTTTTTTCTTTTTTTATTCCAGATCTTTGTTCAACTTGTATGAGTGTCTCTCTCCTGTTGTGAGATGCTTTTGTGGAAGGGGCACAGATAAGGAAGCACACTGGAATTCATAAAGCATGATATAAATGCAAGGTAGGTTCTTTACACCAAAACAGGAACCCAGTCATTTTTAGAGGAGGCACTACTGGGACCATTTCCAAATGGGAGCCACTCTCTGTGATATGTGGCATTAAACTCATGTGGTATCTTCAGCTGCATGTGTAATATATCTTTGGTTATACCTGTTTGAGAACTCATATTTTTCAAGGCCAAACCACACTTTGCTGACTTTATTGAACTGTTAATTCATCACTATCCAGTTTCCAATCATGAAGATTGGCAGAGTGTCTCATCATCTCAAATTAACAGGTGACATCATCTTAGAGCTCCTACCTGCCTCCTTTCTTCTGATACCACCCCAGAAAGAGTCAAATTTCTCTTCTGGTCTAAAGCTCACATCTAAGTTGTTTCTTCAGTTTGAGTGGCAGGAAAACTACCTGTTGGCCCCAATCTGATTGAGTTAGTGAGAGAAAGGCCCGCCACATCATGATTCACAGTGACTTTTATCCCAAGTGAAGAAGAACCCCAAGTCGACCTCCTGCTGTCACAATGCACAACCCCCACCCTCACCCCTGCCTGGTTATCCCACTGATGGACCACATGAGCTTTCTTCCTGTTTCCATCTGTCCTTCTGTCCAGGATCCATGTTATGATAAAATATTGATGATATTTTGAAACATTAGCTATTTCCTCCTGGAATATCCTATTATATTTTTACTTTCTCCCAACAGGACAAGTAACACAACTTTTCCTTAAGAAAAATAGATAAGAGAGTCAAATTCTTGGCATTTCTTAAAGCTGAGGTACAAAGATAAAATAATAGATTTGGAAGAAAAAGTCATTTGTCAAAGCCAGCTTTTCCTGTCCCCAAGACTTTATCTTGGGAGAAACAAATGATTAAAGGAAGAGTAAAGAGATTAGAATGTTGGGAGGGCTGAGGAAGAGTTATATATCCTGTCCGCAAAAGTGGGTTGAGACTTGGACAGAAGTGATCAAATCTTGATAAATTTTTGGATCCAAGAGTAGAAAAGTTCTGTTTTTTATTCTCTAGGAAAGCAAATGGCAGGGGTCAGCAAATTCTGTCATATGGACCAGCTGCCTTGTTTTGCAAATACATGCCTGTTCACTTATGTATTGTCCATGGCTGCTTTTATGTTGAGATGGCAGAGTTGGATAGTTGCGAGACCTAACGGCTTGCATAAAATATTTGCTATCCAGCCGTTTACAGAAAACATTTGCCAAGTTTTGGCCTAGGGCATTGGCGAATTCCAGTTCCCCAAGTAGAAGTGTGGAATATTGTGTGGGAGTGGAAGAAATGACTAATGCACTTAGGTGGATAGGCTTAAAACAACTAGTGTGGCACATAACAGTCAAATATTTCCCATGAACTCAAAATGGCAGAAAGACGAAGGCAAGCCTAAGATAGTCCTAATGAGTTCTTTGCAGCATGTGTGAGGCATGGAAACAGCAGAATGAAGATGGTACAAAAATAACCAAGAATGTCATCAGGTCTCAGAGGAGCCAGCACAGACTAGAACAAAGGAGGGACATATCAGCATTCTTCAAGACCTAATGGCCAAGCACCCAAAAGGATGACTGATGTCATAACAGATGCCAGTCTGGACTGAGAACCTGCACCACAGACCAAGTGCCAATGCATAAATCCTCTTCAATGAATTGCAGCGACTGGAGGGTAGAGACCCTATATTCATTCCTTTGTTCATTCTTCCATTCAACAAATACTCATAGAGCACCTCTCATCTTCCTATTGTTGATCTAGGCACGGGAAACACAGAATTAAGCAAAACAATGTTGATTTTCCCCAAAATGTCACTTGACAACCTGATAATAAAGCAAAGGTAAATTTATTAGAACTTGCTGCATTAAGGGCGAACGCCACCTTGATGGGCTTTTAAGAGTGTCTCAGAAAGGAGAAGTCAAAAGTGAGATGTTATAGGACTTTGAGGTCTGAGCTCAAGTAGCTGAAGGTGGGTCTTTCAAAGTGGGGAACTGAATGTAATCGGGCAGGGATTGTGATGTAATCTTTCAGGATTGGCTAACACAGAAAAGTGAGAGTCTTGAAATGAGTGTTGCTAAGTAAACCGTGGCCGGTGAGCAAACTGTTTGTCCAGGTGAGCAGGTCATTGTCTCTGATAAAGTGTTCTGCTGGAATTTCCTGAAGTAAACAGTGAAGTCATTTATTGGCTTACGGCCTTGTCTTTCCTTGGGCTCAGGTTTTTCGTAACAAACAGTTAAATCATGCTGACATAGGTGATCTACAGTCATCAAAGTCGTATTGCCACAGGTGGTCCCGATTCTCCACGAAGACCTGATAGGGCTTCCATTCTAGTAGGGAAGATAGACAATAAAGTAAACATGCATATATAGATAGATAGATAGATAGATGAAGTAATGACAAGTGCAATGGAGGAAAAAATAAAGCAGAACAAGGTAGACAGTGACGGGAATAGGTTGAGGGTGCTATTTTATATAATGTGCTGAGTAGAGGCTTCACTGACAAGGGAGTTGGAGCAGCCCCTGCAGGACGTGTGTGAGAGCCACAAAGACTGGGACAGGAACTGCTGGAGGGTATTTCAATCCACCACTTTAGAAATAAGGGCTCAATAATTAGCTCAGTAAAAGAAAAATACAGTTGCATTGCTTTCTCACCTGAGACGACAGACTGAAATTTTTATCTATTCTACCAAAAAAATAGGCAATCTGCTAGTTCTCTTTTTCCTTCACTTTCTACTTTGGGTTCCCCACCCTACCTCAATTATTCATCTTTGTTCTGGGTGTACCACATCTCCCTCAAGTCTTCTGCTGGAAAAGCAGCTCTGGGCTTGCAGACGTGCAAGTTTCTTTCCACATTGCACCATTCTTCACTCTCCTCTTCCGCTTCCTGTACTTCCTGCTGGCTTTCTACACAGGAAACACTCCTCTCCCCCTGGGGCACGAGTGGTCTCCTTGCCTGCACAGATCACTGGGTGAGGCTGTTGAAGCCATGGAACTCTGGAAAGAAGAGGAGATTGAGGCACAGATTGGTGAAATTACAGCTCTAGCATACAACATTAGGGCTATAATAAGCAGCTGAGCTTTCCTGACACCTAGCTCTGATTTGTTGAACAAAGAAGACTCTTCCCAAGGTACTTGTGGAATGTGCTACCTCGCTCTGAGAGCTGCTTATTATGGCTTTTACATTGTCTGGGACATCTCAGACTCTCAGGTCTGGACTTTTCATTTAAAATAATGATAACTTACACTCATGTAGTTCTTTGCAGTTTGTAATGCATTTCTATATCCATTTGCACTTTACACAAAACTCTGAGGTAGTCTGGAGGATGACAATGATGGTGATGACGTTAGCAGCTAACCTGTAATGGACCACTAACTATGGGGACGTGTTAGTTCTAAGTGATTTACATATATTATCATTTCATCCTCACGAAATCCCCTATGATTATTACATTCCTGCTGTACCGGTTAGGAAATGAGAGAGAAGTTAGGTAACTCATCCCAGGTATGTTAGCGGCGAGAGATGGAGTCAGGAATTAAACCCAGAAGATCCGATCTGGAACCTGCACGTTCCGCACTCTGCTGTGTGCCTCTGTGATGTCTCTGTTTCACAGGTGCAGAATCAGAGGTTCCAGCACTGCTGTTCAGTGATGGAGCTAGAAATATAATCCCTGGTTTACTCAACGTTCCACCTTCTAAAACCTTCCTTTTAACAGCTAGCACTTTTGGCTAAGTTCAAAATGGAAGCGCCAGGTAGCTGTTTTGTTTAAAGTGGAAGAGGGGATAACAATGGACTTGGAATGAAGGTAATTTTTCACTATTAAAGACAGTATAGGAAGTTCCAGATGTCACTATCCAGCCCTCTTCCACCTCCCGTAGCCTTTGGTAATGGGTCCTTGCTCATGTAAACTCCCGCATTATATGAGCTTGACGTAAGGGCTCCCCGTGGAAGGACTGGTCTCCATGCAGTCTTGTCAAGATATTTACAAACTCCATCCTCGTAGACTGCACATGAACAATAATGCTTCCCCTAGAGGACTGCTTTCTCTATGACACTTTGTAGGGGCACTCGCCTCTGTGCCCTTTAACAACCATGTGTCCTTCTGGTCTCCTTCTGGGCAGGATGCCAACCATCCAGTATTGTAACTGTTTCTCTCAAAGAACATCACATTCTGAGGGAACACAGTGAGCTGCTAATCCTTGCAATAGTGGCCATGCAAGGGCAGTCCCTCCTGGCAAGCACGTGGCCTTTTGTTCCTCTGCCTATATAAGCAGCCCCCTCCCTGTTCATGGTCGCAGGTACAGGTGCACAGTTCCATCCAACCAGCCGCCACTGGACATTCCCCATAAGTAAGACCCAGTAAACCCTTACGTCTCATATGCTGTCTTTGAGTCTTTTCTTTGGTCTCTCTGCAACCTATCCTGCTCTGCTTGTGCAACTGGGTGTGTGGCCAGATGCACTTAAAATCTTTATTTTTTGCAGTTTCTCTTTTCCTAACTTGTAAACAGTTTACATCTAGATGTTTAAGCAAAAAAAGCTGGGATAGAGATGTATTTGATGGATTTATCTGGTCATTAGCTACGGTTTGAAATAAACAGCTTCTCAATGAACAACTTTATTTTTAGGGTTATTTAGTTTATTCTCTTGAATATTCTATTGCTCACCATGCTGTATGAGCACATACACTTAATATGCAGCACCCTGAGCAGCTAAAATGGAGTGGACGCGAAGTACGTAGGATAATTTCCGCATATAATCCGCATCTCTTCATATTCTCTCTCTGCTGAGTCCTTTTGCTCATAGGTGGAAGTGCTACATTTGCCCATTTTCATCTTCAATGCATTTTTCCAGAGGGTTGGTGATTAATCTTTATAGCCATCTTCAGAACTGTTTGCATGCTCTCTCTCTTTGACAGGTGAAGAAACTGAGGTAGAAAAGTCAGGAAGTTAAGACACTTGTCAAAAGCTGAAGAGGGGGTTTTATGAGAGCTGAGATGAAGAGGAGGCCAGATCTTTGCCTCAAGTCCTGTGCTCACAGTTCTCCTGCTCCATGAAAGATACATAGCATGTGAATATTTACATTTTGCTAACAGTAGCAGAAATAATGCCCACGAATGTTAATTAAGCAGCCACAAGATGATTAAAACACTGGTCCAGGTCTCCCCAGTGAGAGTAAATCTATTAACATTTTCTTATTGACTCAGAAGCCTCACTGTGATCTGTCTCCATGAGCTGAAACAAAACAAAATTTCTGATCCCTTTGAGGATTTGTCCCCAGGGGGATCAACTTTGCCAGAAGATACTCTTCACATGGCTGGTAGGGAGTGGATGCTTATCTGATGGCAGCCTGACTCTTAGAAAGGGATTTGTGGTCAAGAACAGTAACCCTCTGGGGGCCAGGTGCCAACTAGGGCCGCCCCTTACCTGCTTCTACTGTTTCTGCACCAAAGGGCCATCTCCGCTTACTGATTCAATAGAGGAGGTCTCGACAGCTATAAGCAGTCTTGTGTTCCTTGCCTGTGGCCACAAGATGCCCAGTGAGCTTGTGTGTGTACATGAGGGGAGGGGTCAGCTTTACTTTTCTCCCCTCATCCAGCAAGTTCTTTCTCTGCCAAGTTGGGGACCAGCTTCATCGCCTCCACTAAGCACAGAGACTGGCTGTTTCCTTCCAGGATTGTTTCTCCAGCCCTTTTCTTCACATTCCACAAGTTAAGACTGGCATCTTTGCTTTCATGCTCCCTCCTGCCCTCCCTGGCAAAGGAGCCACAGGGATGATTCTTCTCCTCTTTAAAGCAACTCTTGTGAACATTGAAGGATGAGGGCCTCATTTATTGCCTGAGATTTTCTCCAACTTTGCCCCCCCCCCTTTTTTTTTCTACTGGAGTCTCTTCTTTACCGCCTTGCCACTGTAACTGAGAATTCAGGTGTGTGCTTGGTAGATAGGCGGCCCCCCAGTTTTCATGCCAGGAGTTGACCCACAGGCTGGCTTTCTAGCATTGCCTGAGGCCACAAACTCTTGTCATTAAAGGAAGGGAAGCTTTTCTAACAGAAAAGATTTCAGTTAGCAGCAAGACTCTACGGGAAGAAGAATCTCAGAACAAGAAACACCACATTCATTTAGTCTGAAAAATAGTCTCATGGATGTTGGGACTCAAACGTCACAATGCCTACCCTAAAGGAACTCAGGAGGTAACGGAGGAGACATAGGTAGCCAACGCTCATGACACAGAAGGTAAGTGTCCTGACAGACTTACCCAAAAGGGGTACCAGAATCAGGCTGTTGGGTTCAGGAAGGCTGCCTAGAAGAGTGATGGTCAGGTTGAATTTTGAAGGATAATTATGGATAAGATTGTACTTAGGAGGCTGTTATAATTGTCAGGTGAGCTAGTAATCCAAGTGGACAGATTACAGCAATTAAGCAGGAAGAATACACAGGATCTGATGACTCACTGCCTTGCAGAGGAAGTGAGCTTCATTATGAGAGCAATGGAAACATTAGGAATAGCTGTCATATTTCCCTTTGGAGTGTCTTGGTTGATGAAGGCACCAGTCATTGAGGTGGGAATGCAGGAAGAGGATTGGGCTTGTCAGGGAGGAAATGAGTTTGGGTTTGGACATGTTGCCTTTGAGGTGCTTGTAGGTCATGCAAGTGAAGAGGACACCCTACTTGTCTGTCTGTGCGTTTCATAGACTCAGCTGCAGACTCGAAGCAGTGAACACATCGCCGGGCCCTAGGAAGGCAATTTCCAATTAGCAGGGAGTCTTAGCATTTCCTGAGTAGCAGAAACCTTTTTCAAATTCCTTATGGATGCACGGACCTAGAGAACAACATCTAGCCTCATTTTGCAGATTTGTCTAACCTTAGAAGCAAGCGTGGGCACCGTTAGAAGAGAGAAGTGCTACAGTTGACTGCATAGAAAGGATGAAAAAGGCCAAACTGGGCTTTCTGCTGCCCCTAACATAGAATGCTATGGATTATGAGGTCCTTCTCTGCACTAATTCTGAACCTACTTTATTCACATATGAACAAGAATCCAGAAAGCACATACTTACTGAGCCATGCAATGAATAGACAACTTTATCTGGGAAAAAGAAATCCTTCTTCCCCTCAGTGCTCTGAATCAGAAATCCTCAGTAGCCTAAGATATCCTTTATCAACTCCTGGACAAAGTCAGGGAGAAATGGAATCAAAATCTGAATAACTAGGACAATCTCTCTCGATATTTGCCCTCTCACTTAACACTATAAAATAGAGCAATTGAACATATATCAAGTTATCCCTTCTGTATCAGTCACTGTGCTAAGTACCATGACTCAGAGACAGGAAGGGAAATGATAAGGTATGGTCTCAACCTTCAGATTGCTTGGGGCCTAGAAGAAGAAATATGTATTTAAAAAACAAAACATTATGAAAAAAATTTTTTTTAAAACATTATGACAAATTCTTGGCTTGTTCTATTGACAATTTTCTCTCTCAATAGGTTAAGAAAACAATGAGCAGAACCAATGCCTTGGGTGTACCTAAGAGAGACATACAGGAAAGTATCATTAAACTTACATTTAGTTTCCTCTCAAAGAAAATTATATTTAGCAGAAAATACTATGTTAGACATTAGTAAGAGGGAATTAAGGCTTGAGAGAGGGGAAAGTTCAAGTGTCCTGGTGAGGACGAGCATCACCACAGATTACCCTCAGAACCCACTGCTGCAACCCTCAAATGCTACTTAGTGGTTTCCGAGGAAATGAGAAGTCCTGGAGAGGCACCCTCAAACTGAAGGCAGGAGTCTTGGTTTTCAAAAACAAAAACAAAAAACAAAAAGAAGGGTAAATTTTTCAAAGTACAAGCAGATGGGATAAATGGCAATGAAGGGCAATGTTCTAGACTGAATTCCCTTTTTAAAAACAGCTTACAAATACTTAGAAAAGGGAGAACAATTAACACGAGTCAACTTTCTTAATTAAGAGTAAATCATGCCAAACTCACTCCACTTCCCCCTTTGATATAGACGCCACACTGACGCATCAAGAAAACACAGTAGACATTGTGTATCCAATTTATTTGGGAACACCATGTGTGGTTTTAGAGCCACAATTCCAAAGATACTGCAGGAACATTAAAAATTCTCAGAACATAGGCTTTTAGAGCCTTCCTTTAGGGGTAATTAAATTCCCATGTATTTGCAGCATCCTGGTGGCAATCAGGTGAGAGCCGTTTTACAGCCCAGGAGGATATTAGAGAGAGCCCAGCAGTTACATTTTAGTTATTTACTCACTTTATCTCATGCTATACTCTCTCTCAACTCTTCAACCTTTCCATTAATCTGTTAGCCTCTCTTCAGACTCTGTTTGCTTTAAGTTGCTTTTCTCAGACCCCAAGACTTGATTAAGGAAAATATCTATGCAATTCATCAAAGCCAGAGGAAAAGCTCAGCAGTCTTTCAAGTTTCAAGTATAGTGACACTTTTTGCTTGGCCTCCACATTTATTAACTAGGTCCAGTTGTGGACATGGGCCCCTGAGGGTCCCTGTTTGACCTTGACTTGGGCCTGGCTGCCTTGAGAAAAACACCTGGATTCTGAGTATAGATTGCTTTTGATTTTGGTCACACTAGATCAATGACTTTCCATTTGTTTCTGCTGTGACTCATATTACTGATGGCCTGTAACTGTGCACCACACTCTCATGGTTATGCCCAGATTATAGGGTATGGCATGGATCAGATTGGGTGTGGTTTATGTGCAGTTCTTGGCAGCTTAATTTAAGTCTACCTTTTCCTTTTTTATGCAAGAGAACATATTAACCCAGCTATCTCACAAGTGGGTATTTGTCCAAAGAATTTGAAATCAACAATTCAAAGAGACTTACGCACCCTTATGTTCATTGCAATATCATTCACAATAGCCAAGATGTGGAAGCAACCCAAGTGCCCATGAACTGATGAATGGATAAAGAAGATGTGGTATATATATGCAGTGGAATACTACTCAGCCATAAAAAAGACAAAATCATCCCATTTGCAACAATATGCATGGACCTTGAGGATAATATGTTAAGTGAAATAAGCCAGACAGAGAAAGACAAACGCTGCATAATTTCATTCGTATCTGGAAGATAAACAAACACATGGACAAAGAGAACAGATAAGTTGTACCAGAGGGAAAGGGGGTTGTGGGGTGGGCATAAGGGGTAAAGGGGCACGTATATATGGTGACAAACTGATAATAATGTACACCTGAAATTTCACAATGTTATAAACTACTATGACTTCAATAAAATAATTTTTTTTAAAAAAGAACATACTGAGTTATGAGTGAAATTATGTTATTACAGTGATATAATTTTGAATCTGTTCTAACGTTTATGAACAATCCAATTGTCTCTGTACCTTGGTATTTTTTAAATGTGACAAATTACTTGCAACATCTCATAACTTCTTGTACCACACAAGTGAGTTGTGACTCCAGGACTGAGAACTGGACTAGATAGATTGATGCGGCCGACGGCCTAAAACTTCAACATAAATTATGTATTATATTGGGGGAAAATACAGTTCCTGAAGACCTTTGAGCTTCTAATGATTGAGCATGTTCCCAGCAGACAGATGAAAAAGCTAAGTCTTATCTTCCATGTATCAGTAAATTGTTTTTGAGATTGAAACAAACAAACAATAACAAAAACCCTTCATCTATGGACTTTCTCTACTTTAACTATCCAATATCTTTTCTCCTTTTCTTCCTCCTATTAAAATCTGCATTCACCAAAAGGTCGGACATCGTTCATTAACACCATAGTATAAATTTAAGTGTATTTTACTTTTCCGGAAGAGGCATATTGTTTGCACTTTTTTGCCTTATTTCAACCGTAGAGTTAATAGTATTTCTATCCAATAATTATACTTTTAAGTACCTGCCTTAAAATCAGACAGTTTGAGGCTTCACACTGGGGGTAAGATGACTCATCCTCTTTTGAAATCATACAAAATAGGCAGCTGCTGAGGACAGCTGTGGGGAATTGCAGCCTCCTCTGCTAGGCTCTGGAGCATTCCCTCAAAAGAGGGTCCCTTTCACTGAAATTTAAAAATTGCTCCTCTTTTAAGGAAGAACAATTTGATTCAGCCCATTTTCACAGACTAACTCTTTCAGATCAGAGTATTATAAATTAGATAATAAAACCAAATCTCAAAGAGAAACAACAACAAAAAATAATATCAAGGCTTTCTATCAACTATAACCCATATGTGGACTTAGGATCCGTCCTCAGTAATTCTTTTATAATTCTATCCACACCCTTTCTGAATTAGTTAAGTACCTGTGGTAAGCAACTAATCGGGGTTTTGTTTTTTAATTAAACATTAGGGCTCAATATTGGGAAAAGTCTCCCATTGACTAATCTAAGCACTTAGCACTTAAATTCAGTTTAAAACGAACCGTACCCAGATTAGGTGTTTGCTACATTTCAATTTCTTTAATTTGAAAAGTCAAATTGAGGATAATAACCACCATTTAAAATAAAAGAGTCCAAAAAATACCAGGGATATTTGTGAAGAAGATAAACACAAGGTGGAATTTTAGGGAATAAGTATCAAAGTGCCCCAGCTGGTGTGTGATTCTCAAGCCCAAGGCCCATATTACTCTGGAGGCACCAATTTACCGTAAAGAACGAGACAGTGGTGCTGGCAGGGCTTCTCCTCTGTGAAACACTACTCTCTTCACTGGAGTTCCGACCACCTTCTCTGCACTTCAGCATTGCGATGGTGGGAGCCCAGAAGGGGTGGAGGCCTGGTTTCTGTTCTCACGGGGCCAGCATAAGCTTCCTAAAACACAAGCTCATTCATTACCTCTGTCTCAGTCAACTTCAGCTGCTATAACAAAATGTCACAGACTGGATGGCTTAAACAACACATTTGCTTCTCACAGCTCTGGAGGCTGGAAGTCTGAGATCAGGGTGCCAGCACGGTTGGGTTCTGGTGAGAGCCCTCTTCCTGGCTTGCAGACGGCTGCCTTCTTGCTGTTTCCTCACATGGGGAGAGAGGAAGCTCTGATGTCTCTTCCTCTTATGAGGGCAGTAATCCCATCATGGGGACTCCACCTTCACCATCTCATTAAACATAATTACCTTGCAAAGGCCCCGCCTCCTAACACCATCACGTTGGGGTTAGGGCTTCAACATATAAATCTGGGGAAGGGACATAAACATTGTCATAACAACTTCCTCACTTAAAAGCCCTTTAAAGTATCTCCCATCTTGAATTCAAAACCTTTCGCCTACTTCTCCCTGGTTGTCTCCCCACTGCACCCCCCAACCTCTCATCCCTAAGGGCTGCCCTTCGTCTATTCCAAACCACTTGCCATGCGTTTTCTGATGACTTTCTATACATTATGTTCCAACAGCCTGGAATCCTTCCTTAACTTGTCTACCTGAAAAATTCTTACTCTGTTAAAATGGTGAACATAGCCTCTCTCCTGTTCCCCATTTTGCTCCGGGCTTTCCCTCATTCAGTCAGCTAAGGCATTTATTCTCAGAAATAAGTTGTCTCAGGCATTATTTCCTCAGGAAAAAGGGAAAATGAAAGACAAAGAAGTTCATCCTTGCCTTTTGATTTTTAAAATCTTAGGCCTTTAGGGGAAGAGAGGCCATAGATTTGACAAAATGATGAAGCAAAAAAGTAGTCCACTCCAAACAAAGCCACCAGAGATGAATTCTCTACTCTATGGGGAAGAAGGAGTTGGAGCAGAAATGAGGGATGAGTAAGCGGCAGGAGAGTGTCCCAGAAAACAGAAGATGGACAGGGAGAGGCAGATCCCGTAGAGGCGTGTGTGACTGACGGCACAGGAGGCTGTATCTCACCCTGGGGGGAGCAGTACCCCGAGAGGAAATGGTGTGTGCTTCACCTCAGCAGAGGGCCTGAGAGCCCCACACAGCAGCCCCCAGTCCAGGGAGCTTCAGTATCTCAGAATCAAGGAAAGTGTCGTAGGATTTTAGCACCCTAGCTTCTCAAAGAGCAGCAGCGGTAGAAAGAAAGTTGCCAGAGGGATTTGCTAGATTGGAAGTAGCCTTCTACTGGATAGGAGGGATGGTCTTGGTGTGACCTGCACGGCCCCACCCTTTGGAGCAGGTAGGAGGATGGATGTCCCTGTAGATGCCAGCATTCTGCCCCCCACACAACACCTAGGCACTACGAACATTCCCAGAAGGTGGCTGCAACCCCAAATTGACAGAGATGAAGAGTCCACCATCTGACAGAATGGGCACGCAAGATAGAAATTAAATTGAGTCAAAAAATTAAATGGAATGTATTACACATCAGAACTTGCTGACAGAGATTCTAACCCATTTGTCTTTTAGACTCAGCTTTAACATCAGTCTTATGAACCTTTTGATAACTCTCCTTGGGAAAATGATGGACTCTTTCTGTATTTTTTTTTTAAAAGAAAAGATTCCTTCTTCATAAGGCTATTATAAGGATTAATGGCAGCATGTTTGTACAGGACTCCACATAGCACCTGATTCACTGACAGCCCTCAGTAATTGGTGGATTATATTCCAAATTGTCTGGCTCACCTTGGTTTGTGTGGTACCTGGCACAAAGCAGACACGTATATCATCTACAATCTAGTTAATAGAAAAGATTGGCATATATAAAATATGTACATTTATAGATAATGTAGAATTCTCTCTATATTTGTAGAGTGGTACAAAACCTGTAAGTGTAGTAATAGTACAGAACAGAGGGAGAGATCACTTCTGTTAAGTTTAGCTTCTTAAGATCCTCCACCTCTTATTAGATATTCATTAGTCGAACAGCCTTGGGGCAGACACAGGTTAGGAAACTTTTGTCCAAGGATGACAGAAAAACCCAAAACCTTCAATGGGAGCCAGCAGGGAGAAAGGGTAAAGAAATGATTTTTGTAAGAAGTCCTACATCTAGAGAAATGGATATTGAGGGACTCTTAATGAAGCTTTAGAGCTAAGAAAGGATTGTGACAATGTAGAGTGGTGGCATCTGTTTTCTCCCACCGAGGCTGGAATTGGGATTAGAAGAAAAACTGGGTGGGATGGAGAGGGAAATATTGGGGGAAATACCTCAAGTTCACTGGGAGGCGGTGAGACCCAGGGAGCCAAGATATGTGAGCTCACCTCAACTGTCTTATTGGTGCTTTTTTTTTGGAGTAGTGTAACGTAAAGACATTAGACCAGGGTTTCTCTTCCCTGACATTGCTGATATCTTGGGGTACAGTGTATTGTAGGATGCTCAGCAGCATCTTTGGCTTCTATCTACTAGTTACCAGTAACACTCTTCCAAGTTGTGACAACACAAAATGTCTCCAAACATTGCCAAATGTCCCTGGGGGCGGGGGCGGGAGGATCACCCCTGGTTGGGGGCTGCTGCTTGAGAGGGTCGAACTGGCTGGACAAGCCTTGTGATTTCTGGAGTCTAAAGAAAAGCAGAAAACTTCTTGAGAGTGAGCTGACACTGATTCCAGGTTGTTCTAAGTTCTGGAGTACAGTGAATTGAAATTTTATACCATCTGTTGAGAAATTCCTCAACTTCTCTGGGCATAACAGGTGCACTGATAATGTTCACTTGGAGAAGCATTTCTATCTATAACATTCTCTAAAAAGTCTAAGGAGAAAAAAAAAGTCTAAGGAAAAGAGTGTTTGTAGAGATGCCAGAAAGGTGGATGTTAGAGGGGGAATAAAGACAGAAATAAGAGCCATTTTACTTCTTTTGTCAAAAATTGTAGATTAAAATAGAAATATTAAAATCCATAGATATTAAAAATACTAAAGATAATACAAAATCAAAACTTAGCAATAAAACAAATAATCCAGTTAAAAAATGGGCAAAGGAGCCGAATAGATATTTTTGAAAGAAGATATTCAAATAGGCAACAGGTGGGTGAAAAGATGCCCAATATCACTAATCATCAGGGAAATGCAAATCAAAACCACAGTGAATTATCACCTCACACCTGTGAGAATGACTATCATCAAAAGATGAGACATTAACAAATGCTGGTAAGGATGTGGAGAAAAGTGAGCCCTTGTGCACTGTTGGTGGGATCATAAATTGGTACAGCCACTACGGAAAATAGTTTGGAAGTTCCTCAAAAAATAAAAAATAGATAAAATAGAAGAGATATCTGCACCCCCATATTCATTGAAGCATTCTTTACAATAGCCAGGACACAAAAACAACCTAAGTGTCCATCAACAGATGAATGGATAAAGGAAATGTGATATATATATATACATATACATATACATACACAAGTGCAAGAGAATACTATTCAGCTGTAAAAAAGAAGGAAATCCTGCCATTTATGACAACATGGATGGAACTTGAGGGCATTATGCTAAGTGAAATGTCAGATAAAGACAAATACTGTATGATCTCACTTATATGTGGAATCTAAAAAAACAAAAAATCCCAAACTTATAGAAAGAGAGATCAGTTTTGTAGTTACCAGAGGTGGGGGGTGGGAGATGGGTGAATTTGATAAAGGTGGCTAAAAGGCACAAACTTCCAGTTATAAGGTAAATAAGTACTGGGGATGCAATGTACGACATGATGACTATAGTTAACACGGCTATATGATATATTTGAAAGTTTACTCAGAGAGTAAATCCTAAAAGTTCTCATCAAAAGGAAAAAAGCACTTTTAAAATTTTTCTTTTCCTTTTTTGGTCTCTATATGATGTGATGGGCATCAACTAAGCTTGTAATCATTTCACAATATATGTACGTCGTCATTCATCATGCAATACACCTTAAATTTATACAGTGCTGTACATCAATCATATCTCAATAAAACTGAAACCAAAAAAATACTACAAAATCCACCTTAATGACAAATAACACCAAGCATCCCCATGGCAGGGGAGAAGTAGGAATAAAGTTGATGAATTGAACTGAGGCCACAGTGATACCTAATCATAGCCCATTGTCTTTAACCCTTCCAGCCACTGACCCCAGACCAGAGCTCTGCTTCCCACTCAGAAAATTCAGAACTGGACATTAGCTGCTCCCCTCTTTGGAGTCCAAACACACAGGGAAAAAGCATTTGAACTGGGTTTGAAAATTTAATAAACATTTTGAAGTAAACTTGAGATAAAGTGGTGAGCACAGACAGATAAACGCATTTGCAGGGTGATAAATAAGCGTTCAGCTGCAAGTAAATCCCATGATGGACTCTAAGAAAAGAAAGTACAGATGTTGGGATTAAGAAGCAGAAAAGCAGGGTAAAACACCCAACACATGAAATGATGGATAAAGCAGCATTCAGCTCTTAACTAATGGGTATACTTCCTTATAATACCTGTATTTAAGAGGTTAAAAAAAAGTTTGGACATTGTATTCCATTTTGCCCTTTCCACCTTGGTGCTGTCAATCATCTCGATGCTTTCCTATTTTTCTCAGAGCACTTGACCCCCAATCACATGCAACTCATTGAGAGATTAGATAAATATTGTCCAGAGAACAATGCGAGTTGGTGGACAAACTGGAATGGTTTACAAAGAGGATACAAAGAATGGTTATCATCAGGGTAGCACAGGATGGGGATGGGGGCCCTGTGTGCTCCATCAGGGTATGAACCTGAGCCACCACTACCATCCAATCCTTTTTACAATTGACCTTGAAAAGAAGGTCAAAGAGATATTGACTAAATTTGCAAATAACACAAAGCTTGACGGTAGGAGAGATAAAGATGATGGCATATTTCAAACCTAGCAGGATATAGATAATTCAGGGCACTGGTTGAACAAAAGTGAGATGAGGTTTAATGTAAAGACATACAAGATAATATATGCACCTGAGAGAAAATAACTCTCAGCACAGATTCAAATTATGGGGGTATTACTCAGGAAGCTGTCATGCTCAGTGAGATTTGGGGAGGATGGTGGATAACAAATTGAATAGGAGTTCACAGTGCAATGCCACGAGTAAGAAGGGCAGTGCTATTTTGAGATATGTAGACAATATGAAGCGATCTTTGAAAGTCCAAGAAGGGCCAGAGTGTTGCTTTACACGGTGTGGGTAAAATCTCACCTTGAACTCCTTGGTGCCCTGACTTTAACAAAGACAGCAGCGAGATGGGAGATTTAGCAAAGATAGTCATCTGAATGCTATTCAAAGTGATGCACCGTCTCCGTAGGAGAACAGAATTGTCTTCTCATACCCCGCAAACACACATTTATAAAGAAGTTTTCTCATGGTAAAGTCCTCCTGCTATTATATTTCCCTTAATGCCTTGTCGACTTTCAGGAAGGGGAAAATAACTACTTAGACAGAAAGCAAGCAAGCAAGAAACAACCAAATAAATTCTCTCAGGGAGCAAAAAAAGGTTGATTGGTATAAATTCCTGCCTGCTAAAATCTTTGACTCTAATAGGACAGGTGATGACAAAATTATCATACAAGGATAAATTAGTTCTTATATTAGACTAATGTTATTAAACTAATATTAGAACGATAAAGGTTCGGAAGGAGAGATCTTATTCTGCGAGTCAGTTAGGGAAGTTTTCAAAGAGCTCTCTCCTCCGTTCATACTATTGAAAGATCAGTAACAGTGAGAGTGGACAGAGGATTGAATGGGGAGAAACTGGAGGCTGTGAGGCTGATGTGAGGGAAATGATTAGCCTCTGAGCTGGCTATTGGGGGTGTCGGGAATGGAAGGGAACAGAAGGCTAGAGAGGTTGTGTGAGCGAAAAATCAGTAATACTTAGGAAGATCAAGGCTTTGTAATGAGGCATACTGGATTTTAATCTGGACTCCAGTACTTAGTAGATACATACATGCAATTTATTTAATCTCTCTGAGACTAAGATTTTGTAATCAAATTATAAAAATGACTTTGCAAGACTATTACGAGAATTAAAAATAGAATGTATGAAGCACTCAGATGTCAAAGCCTGTAGTATGTCCATGACAAATGTTTACAATTTTAGTGACTAATTAGTTTTTGAAGCCATAGAGGATAAAGAATAAAAGACTATTAAGTTTTATTCCTGGAGTAGATTTTTAGAAATACAGCAGATTTTTAGAAATACAGCAGACAGGAGGCCGAATTTATTAGCTTGGCAAGGTGCTAGAAATGTGTTTCACCCATGTTGAGTTTGAAGAGATGATAGAACACCCTGGCTTTTAATTTTACCAGAATTTGCCTCTTGAGCACTGCTGAATATGGTGAGAGTGAAGTCACTAAAATAGCACAGTTGTATAAAAATTCTGAACCCAGTTTTCAACACTTAGAGAGAGAAATAGCAATGTGTTAGCATTTCTGTGGAACAGATTTTGAACATTTTGATGGGCCTAGGTCAAACTGAAAAACTCAGGGCTAAAAATTCTCAGCTCATTGGACCATATGTATTATTTTTTTTAAACATAAGTATTTAGCTAAAGTTATAGGAATTATTCATGCTCAGCTTCAAATTCACATTTAATTTCACACAAATAATGGCAATGTTTTTATGCAAATCAAGAGTGGGTGTAGTGGGGAAATTTCCGTATGGGGGTATCCAGATAAATGAATAAGCAAAACCATAAATTCACAACAATCCAAATAGGAGACGTAGTGAGCATATCTGCCGTGGGTCTGTGGCACCTTGCATTAAGATTTATCTTGTCTTTACCTTTTCTGTCTGTAGAGTGTTATCTACAGGAACAAAATATGAATATCTGGTTAAAACAGACTCTGTAAGTTGTTTCTTTACACACACATTTATTCTATTTTGTCCTCATTCAAAAGACATTTTTATTTCTGTCATTCAAAAAAAATCACTTCTTAAACCTAAAATGCTGTATTAAAACTTAAAATATAATTAGTATCATGATGGCTGAAGTGTACCTAATTTCACTGACAACAGCTTGCTAATAAAGGAGAGAAAAGTTAATATTAATGGTTACAGTTGTCTTTCTAATTACCTAAATTTATTTTCACACTTTAATATTTCTAGAGCAGAGATCAGCAAACTTTTTCTGTAAAAGAGAAGATAGTAAATATTTTTGATTTTGTGGGCCAGGAGGCAAAATCCAGGATATTATGCAGGTACTTAAATAAAAGAGAGAAAAGAAATGTCCTCAAATTTTTAAAATAATAATTCAATATTATTATTAATCAATATAACTCAGTTGATAATAATTGAATATAATTTTTTCTAGTTTAGGTCTATTAATGAGAAGAATGGAATTCTTTTGGGGGGGGTAACATTTTGCTTAACTGGGGGTCGAAATTAGTGTTCCCAATCATCCCGGTAGAAATGTGGCCTCATTCTCCTACAAAGCCTTCCCTCGCTTCTCTGAAACACAGTGATCTTTTTTCCAGGGAACATTCTGGAAAGTGTTGACACCATCTCTGTTTTGGCACTCATCTTAGTGGTACTACCACTTAGTCTTGGACCACTTTCAACATAGGGAGGCAGGTTGAAAGCACAGGCTCTGGGGTAAGGCTTCCTGAATGTGAATTCCAGCAGAATTGCAATTCCTTAGTTGTGTGGTCTTTGACTATTTACTTCAGTTGGCTCATCCACAAAATAAATAATAGTACCTACTTCACAGTGTTGTTGTAAAGATTAAATGAATTAATAAATGCAAATATTTAGAACAGTGCATGACATATTATAAAGAACTTGATATAAATATTATCCTTCTTTTGATTTTTTAAAAATATCATTTAAAATGTGAAACCATCCGTAGCTCATGAGCTGTGCAAAAATAGGCAGTGGGCTGGATTTGGATCATGGGCCATACTTTGCTAAAATGTTTTCCTTCCCTTAAACTATCATTACCTGTGTATTAGAATCGAAATTTAAGAGCCAGAATGGATTTTAAACTGCTGTCAAAATTATTGAACTCATTGTACAGATAAAGAAACTGAAACCCAATTTTAGTGAGCCTACCTGCCTTTATAATCTAGCTCGTTAGTGACAGGTCCCATTAGAACCTACATATCTGGGACTTCCTACAGTTGCAAGTCATAAAGTGCAGCCTGAGTTGGGTGCTGAGAACAGCAAGGCAGAAGTCTTCTAGAGTTAGAATTGGTGAGTTCAGACATTTAAGTCGTTCAGCTCCAAAGAGGACACCCGACATGCTGGCCTCTTGCCTGAGTCCCAGCAGTTGGGAGGACTTAGGAATTATTCTTTCAGACTAAAGAATCCAGGGAGCAGGCAGGATTCACAATATATAACCCTTTCTGCTCTAGGATCCGAACTCCCAGAGGATCTGTATTAGTCTGCTAGGTCTGCCATAACAAAGTACCACAGACCAGGGGGTTTAAACAACAGAATGTATTTCCTCACAGTTTTGGAGGCTGGAAGTTGAAAATCAAGTTGTTGGCAGAGTTGGTTTCTTCTCAGGCCTCTCTCCTCGGCTTGTAGACGGCTATCTTCTCCCTATGTTCACACATGGTCTTCCCTCTGTACGCGTCTGTGCCCCAATCTCCTCTTCTTATAAGGACACCAGTCACATTGGATTAGGGCTCCCGCAAATGATCTCACAAAAGGAGGTTAAAAACTAAATTCCCTCTTTAAAGACCCTGTCTCCACATAGAGTCACATTCTGAGGTGATGGGAGTTAAGACTTCAACACTGAATTTTAGGGGGACATAATTCAGCCCATAACAGGATCCCAACTCTGATATTTTAGAAAAGTACCCTTGTAATTCTGTAACACTCACACTGAGAACAAGATGGTAGATTGATAAGAAATGGATGTAAGAAACATACCTTTGTAATTCTGTAGCACTCACACTGAGAACAAGATGGTAGATTGATAAGAAATGGATGTAAGTAACTTCATATAATCTCCCTCTCAATGTTGGAAGTAAGATGGACTGTCAGGATCAAATCTCCCAAATACTCCATGCGTCTTAGTTTTCTCATCCATAAAACAAAAACCCTGACCTAACTCATAGAGGCAGAGCTGAAGTGAATAAATGTTTGTCGAGTACTTAAAGTCCTGGAGGAAAGTAATTCCATCTTCCCAAAGCATTCAGGTTATGTATTACAATTTCAGAATTATATTTTTAACCAAGTAATATTTCACAGGGATAACCTAATTACCAAATGAAGTCCCCTTGAATGTTAATTATAGAGAAGTATTGAAATAGAACAACATGATTTATTTTTTCTGAAATATCCTTTACTTTTTCATACGATGTAATTTAGAGAGCATTGTGCCTACAGAACTCCATTCAAAGTCACCTTGCCCCTTCACAAAATCCTGTCCTGCTGGAAATGTATTTAAATTAGTGCATAGTGTACAGTTGTTCACCTTACAAATGTTTCTGAGCACTTTTGACTGAAACGTGAGTAGGTCTAACTATTTCTAGAAAAAGGATTAAAAAGAAAAATTTGACTACATTGCTGTATACTTCTTTAATAAGAATCCCTTAATTTTGGTTAAGCATATTTATCTTCATTTGAAATAGAAAGGGTAGATATCTTATAGATGAGGAAACTGACATTCAGACACGTTTAGTAATTTGCCCAAGGTCACAGAGTTTGTAAGTAGTGGAGTCAAGGTAACATCCAAGTTTATCTGACTCTATTCTAATGCTTTTGCTATAATGTTTCTTCCTCTTTCAAATTCCTTTCACCATAAGAACCACATAACTTGAAATATAAAGAGTTTTGTAAAACATACTTTGTATATCTGTTAGTCCACTTTTCGTCTGCAACTAATGTAAAATTAACTCAAATTGATTTAGCTCGTTCCCAATATGGCAACTGATGGCTGCCATTAGCAACGGAAACAAATTGTGCAGAAGGGAGAGATGGCATTCTTTTTAGAGTAAAGGAAAACTGTCTCTGAAGATTCTAGTGAACACTTCCTTTTATTGGTTGGAATTAGCTTACATGCCCTGAGCCAATCAAGTGGATTGGGTTAAACCCTAACCAATCAAGTACAGACTTTGAACTGAGGTTAATTCCCTAATCTACGTTGCTCTATGGAAAAACTATGAAATGAAGATTGGGGAGTAAACGGCAGTTCTGCTTCCTCCTGAGAGTCAGGTAGCACCAGGCTTTTAATCTTTTAACATTTCCTTTCACTGTATTTGAAAGTACTGTAACTACATCTTACTTCCTTCCTCACAATCCTGTCCTTTTAAAGGAGCGTGAGTTCTAATTCATTACCTGTCGGGTAGACTAACCCCTTTGCCAAAGTGATACCTTCTCAGTGAAGGGAATGCCTTAGCCAAGCTAAAGTGTGGGTGGCAAACACCAGGGAAACCTAACTGAAAAGTAGCTGTCATTGGGAAGGTCTTGTCTAGCACACAACCTCTGTGGAAAGTTATCCTTATCTCTTAGATAACAAAGGTAGAGATACCCATATTATCATAATACTTAAGAAGTATAAGTTTTTGTGTTTTAAAATGTGCTTAAAAAGCAAATATTTGTTAAATCTTTTTAAAGTTTGTAATTCAAATATTTTCAACTTCTTTGGATGGGTGTTTTGTTATTGGTAATGTTCTATATGTTTAAAAGGATAAGAAATTTGTATCACTGGATCTTGCTTGGGCAGGGAACCAAGCCAGCTGTCCTATCCAATTGTTTTCAGCCAGAGGCAACCCTCAGTGACCTCAGAGCTCAGGCAAGTGACCTTGCACAAAAATAGACACTAATAGCAAGACCTACCTGCCCAAGGACATTACCAGCAGACATGTCCAGAAACCCAAACTGAGCTGACTGGTGAAAAACTGCCTCAGCCAAAGTGAACCTGTAAAGTCTGTAAGAGGAAACTGCTTACTCAAATGCATAGATATTCACATAAGGAATCAAGGATCATGAAAAGTCAGGTAACCATGACACCACCAAAGGAAACTAATAAAGCTCCAATAACTGACCCTAAAAAAATGGAAATCTATGAACTATCAGACAAAGAATTCAGAATAGTGCTCTTAAAGAAGTTTAGTGAACTGCAAGAACACACAGACAGACAACTAAATAAAATTAGGAAAACAATGCATGAAAAAAATGAGAAGTCAACAAAGAAATAGAAACCCTAAAAACAAAAACAAAAATCAGAAATCCTAGAGTTAAAAAATATAAGGACAGAACTGAAGAAGTCCATAGAGAGTTTCAAAAGCAGACTTGATCATGCAGAAGAAAGAATCAATGACCTAGAAGATAGGGCATTTGAAATTATCCAGTCTGAGGAGCAAGAGGGAAAAATATTGAAAAAGAGTGAAGAAAGTCTACAGGACTTATAGGATACAACCAAAAGAAACAGTACCCACATGATGGGAATTCCAGAAATAAAAGAGAAAGAGAAAGGGACAGAAAGTATATTTAAAGCAATAGTGGCTGAAAATGTCTCAAATCTGGGGAGAGAAATAGATATCCAGACCTATGACACTCCAAATAGGTTGAACCTGAATACCCCACTCTCAACAGTGGGCAGATCATCGAGACAGAGTCAGTAAGGAAACAGCAGATTTGAACAACACTATATACCAATGGACCTAACAGACATAAACAGACCATTCTACCCCACACAGAATACACATTCTTCCCAAGAGCACATGGGACATTTTCTAGGATAGATCACATGTTAGGCCAGAAAACAAGTCTTAGCAAATTCAAGAAGATTGAAATCGTACTAAGTATCTTCTCTGACCACAGTGGTATGAAACTAGAAATTAATAACAGGAGGAAAACTGGAAAATTTATGAATATATGGAAATTAAACAATACTGTCCTCAACAACCAATGGATCAATGAAGAAATTAAAGGGGAAAAAAGTATTTTGAGACAAACAAAAATGGAAACACAACATTCCAAAACTTATGAGATCCAGCAAAAGCAGTTCTAAACAGGAAGTTCTTTGCAATGAACGCCCACATTAAGAAATTAGAAAGATCTCAGATAAACAACATAACTCTATGCCTTAAGGAACTAGTAAAAGAAGAATCAGCAAAACCTAAGTTAGCAGAAAGAAGGAAATAATACAGATTAGAGCAGAGAGAAATGAAATAGAGAACAGGAAACAATAGAAAAGGTTAACCAAACTAGGAGTTGGTTCTTTAAAAAGATAAATTAAATTGACAAACATTTAGCTAGACTAACCTAGGAAAAAAGAGAAAATATCCAAATCAACAAAATTGTAAATGAAAAAGGAGACATTACAAATGATACCATAGAAATACAATAGATCATAAGAAGCTACTGTGAACAACTGTATACCAACAAATTGTACAACCTAGAACAAATGGAAAAATGCTTAGAAAAATACAATCTACCAAGACTAAATCAGGAAGAAATACAAAATCTGAATAGACAAATCAGTAGTAAACAGATTAAACTGGCAATCAAAAATCTCCCAATGAAGAAAAGCCCAGGACCAGTTGGCTTCACTGGTGAATTTTACCAAACATTTCAAGCGGAATTAATGCCAGTCCTTCTCAAACTCTTCCAAAAACTTGAAGAGGAGGGAACACTCCCAAACACTTTTTACAAGGACAGAATTACCCTGATACCAAAGCCAGAAAAGGACATACATGGAAAGAACTCAAGTCTTTAATTTTTTTCTATGATGTGATAATATCTTCTTTGGAGGAAGAATTTGTCCTCTTGGCTACCATGGTTGAAAAGGAGGGGGTGGAGCAAATGTCACAGAAAATTGAAATCAAAGGAGGCTATAACTGAAAGGTGGTTCAGGTAGTCTTGTGGTTTTTACGCTCTTCTCTTGCGAGCCCTGGGCCGCCTTTAGGCACCCTGAGGGGCCGCTGGGAGAGAATGAGCTGGAGATCCTTCAAGCTTTCCCATGGATCAGGGAAGATCCTCTCTCACCTCTTTTACCCAGTGCACTTCCATGAAATATTATTTCAGATACAGTATTCTCCAGCTTAAAAACCACTACTAAAACAAACCAGCAAAAGAAAAACAGAATGAAAAAACTCCCGTTCTATTCCAAAACTCAGACAAGGTAAATAATTTCCCCCAAATCACACAGCTCATAGAAGCATAGAACCAGCCAGGCCATGACCCACTTCTCCCAAGTCTCATCCCAGGGCTTTTTCTAGCACCATGATAAATGCTACTTTCTGAGAAAAAAAAAAGCCATTTAAAAGCCCATTACAGAAATGACAAACTGGGAGCCAGAAACAAAATCTTAAGAAAAAAGTAGGCCAAGCACTGTACTGAGGGCCGAGAAGCCATTCTAGCCTACTCAGGCACTGATTCAATTTTTCATTTTGGCGTGATTTGAGCATTCTTCTTTCTCATGTCCAGGTAACAACTCTTTTTCAGGAAACTCACTATGGACAATTATCTATTTGGGGAAATAAATGAGACTCTTTTTAATGGTGCTCCTTGTCCAGCTATGTGGAAAGATAAATCAGCATATGTCCCCAAAAGACTTACCAAAGACGTAAAAAATACACTGTAATACTCACACACAGTCCTGGGTAAATGAAAACTAAAACATACACATGACAAGCATGGAAAATATAAATGATCAAACTATTAATAACAGTATAAAGTAATAAAACACTTAATGTACCAGAATACACAGGTAATGGAGTGGGCATATGTACATAATTTACCAGTGAAATGAAACAACCAAAAAGTGGTTGTTTTAGCCCTCAAAATATTTTTTATGTAATCCTATTCACTCTTAAAAAATAGCTATCATACTCTTAATGTAGATTATTTGGTATTTTAAAATATCACAGTGCTCTGGATCGTCATTCTGAGTATGACTTCTCATTGAGTTCTATAACATAAAGGAAACTAGATTGAAGGATGGTTACTCTCAAAGGCTTTTTTATTTTAAAAATTTCACAAATTGTCTCTGTAAAAATTTCAGTCACTTCCGTGTCTGACCATGACAGAATAGCTAGTACTTGAAATGCCCGCCCACAGTGAACAAATAGAAACCGGACAAGATATATTGAACAACAGTTTTCAGACATTGGATTACAGACAAAGAAGGACTGTGACCCGTAAGAAAAGGAAAACAGATGAAATTTAATTGTCCTAGATGTCTGCCTAGAGGCACTTTCTGTACTGTAGCAAAAGGAAGGTGAACCCCAAAAGAGCACAGAGGTGTGGCTGAATTGTGAAGTCAGAGATCAGAGTTCAGGGGAGCTGAAGCAGGTAGAATTTATACTGGGGCAGAGTACTGAAGAGGATCGAGTTACTGGAGTAGGAGCTCCAGAAATCTGCATAGGAATCCACTGTGTCTTTGCTTGACTACTAACTTGTATGCACTTACAACAAAATTCTTCGAGAACAAGAAAAGAACTACAGGCACTATAAGACAAATAATTGTCAGACCTCAAAGAGGGCTGAGAAATGTTTAAGCTCTGACTTACTAAGCAGGCAGATCTCTTAGAACATCTGAAACATTCTGTAGAGATTCCAGAAGAATCAGTCCTTAACAGTGGGGCTAAACCAGACCTAAAGTAAACGCTGTTTTGGTCCTGCCCTAACAAAACTTAAAAGCAAGCTTCAAAGGGATCAAGCTGATCTATGTAACTGAACTGCCTATTAAGCACGCTTAATTCAAATTCTTAAAAAGAAGAAAATAAAACATGCAACAAGGTAATATTTCTGATGTCAAGCATCCAATCTAAACTTACCTGCCATACAAAGAAGCAAAAAATGTGACCCATGACCAGAAGAAAAATCAGTGAGCTGAAGCAGATACAGAAGTGACAAAGGCTTTGCAATTAGCAAACAAGGACTTTGAAAGAAATATTGCTAATATGCTCATGGATTTAAGTGAAAACATGAGAAAATTCAAAAACAAGAAATTCTAGAGACTAAAAGTAAATTTATCTTTGTTGAAAAATTCATTGGATGAGCTTACTAAAAGATTAAGCATTGTAGAAGGAAACATCTGTGAACTTGAAAATTATAGCAATAGAAACTATTCAAACCTGAGCATACAGGAAAAAAAAGGCTGAAAAAATTTGAACAGAGCCTGAAAATCTCTGGGACAACATCAAGGCATCCAACAAGCATGAAATGAAATTCCAGAAAATGGTAGGAATGTGCAGAAAAAAAGGTAATGATTCCAAATTTTATAAATATGATGAAAACTATAAATGCACACATCCAAGAAGCTCCGATGAATCACAGGCAAGATAATTATTAAAAATACGCACCAAGACATGACAAAATAACTAAAAACTAGTGACAAAAGCAAAATATTTTTAAAAGATAAATATACAATGCAACAAAAATTCCATATTCTAGTAATGACTGCTGGCTTTTCTTTAGAAATAATGCAAACCAGAAGACAATATAATGAAAACTCTGACAGAAAAAATCCTGGCAACCCAGAATTCTGTTATAGCAAAAATATCCACTAGAAATGAAGGTGAGATAAAAATATTTCGGATAAACAAAATCTGAGAGAATTTGTTGCCAGCAGACCTGAACTAAAAAAACATGTTAAGTTTTTCAAGTGGAAGGAAAATGACAACTTGGATCTAGAAAAAGGAATTAGTAGCCCTGGAAATCATAAATATTTGTGGGAAAAAATGATGTTTTCTTCTTTCTTAATTTTTTAAAAAAATAATTGACTAAAGTAATATAAGATGGCAACTTGGAACTAAAAAAGGGAATTAAGAGCCTGGAAATGGTAAATATTTGAGGAAATAAAAATGACATGTTTTCTTCTTTCTTAGTTTAAAAAAAATGGGCTATTTAGACCAAGACTAATAATGTTTTGTGGAATTTTATAGCATATGTAAAAGTAAAATGTATGATGATAGCACAAAGAACTGGAACTCTTGTACATCGTGAGCGTCAATAGTACAACCGCTTTGAAAATTGGTTTGGCAGTACTTTATAAAGTTAAACATACGCTTATCATATACCTTAGGAATTCTGCTCCTCGTTATTTACCCAAGGGAAATGAAACTCATGCCTCACAAAGACTTTAATACACATGTTCATAGATGCCTCTACGTTTAGAACAGATATTCATAGTGGCCACACAATGGAAACAAACCAAAGGCATATCAACTGGTGAATGATGAATAAATTGTGTCACATCCACCAATGGAACACTATTCAAGGCTAAGGAAATGAACTACCGAAGCATGCAGCAACATGGGTGAATCTCCAAAACATTATGCTGAGTGAAATAAGCTAGACACAAAAGAATATACTTTAAATTCCAATTGTATGAAATTTGAAACAATCCAAACTAATCTACATTGGCAGAAAATAGATCAAAGTTTGCATGAGATCAGAGTTTGTAGAAGATTAACTACAGAGGTAGGCTGGGAGACCGTTGGGATGATAAAAACATTGTATATCTGGATTGTTGTAGTGGTTAAATGGATTTATACATTTGTCAAAACTCGTCAAATCGTTTATTTAAAATGAGTTCTTTTATGGCTTGCAAATTATAACCAGTAAAGTTTATTTAAAAATAAAACTAATAAGTAAAGTAATAGAAGACTCAAACATTTCTGTTTAATGAACAATTTTCTTTAGAACAAGTTAGTATTATAAAATAATTGATACAGGAGCTTTACATTTAGGTTAAATGAGAAACTCTGTGTTCTTTCAGTATTCTTGTCTTTTTCATTAGTGAAATTAATGCCTGAAACGACTCATATTCTGACCTGGTTGTATGCCTATGATTTTCTCATCTGATGCATGACTTTTTGATTAATAAAATATTTAAATCAAAGCAAACTAGAAAATAAATTTAATCAGTCCATTTCCTCTCCTTGAGTGATGCTAATTTCATTCATTCATTCTTTGAATATTTTGAATAAGGAGGCACAACATGGGCTCTGGAATCAGTAGACTTGGACTCTAATCCCGGCCAGTCATTAGTTGTATGATCATGGGCACCTCAGCCTTATTTTCTTTTGTTACACACTATGTAGTCAAGAAGTAGTAGTGTTACTAAACCACAGAGAAAGGTCACAGTCCCAGTCTTTAAGAAGTTTACACTTGCTGAGGAGACAGATAAACAAGCAATTGTGACATACTTTGGACGCTGATAGGATGGGGGAATGTATATGTGCAGTGGAGGTCCACGACAGCACCACTTCAGTGTGCTGAAGCTATTTGGTGAAGGTGTCAGAGAAGCAGTTCACATCTGGGCTCAGAATTGAAGAACAAATAGAAATGTACCTAGTTAACAAGCAGGCAGAAGCCATTTCGGGTATAGGAAGCCCAAGTGCATCTGTAACAAGGCTTAAGAAATATTTTTTAATTTTTTTTTATTGTAGGGGTATAAGATGTAAGGGCTGTGGGTGGGAGCCATGGGAAATGAAGCAGGACAGGTAAACACACACCAATTCATGGATGGCATTGCATCCTATCTATTTGAGGACTCCATGAGATTGAATGCTAATTAAAGGAAGATTTGTCTTATTTATCTGGATGTAGAGAACACTAGATGGGAATTGCAATGCTTACCAACACTCTAGGATATTTTTCCTTCGTGTAAATACAGCAGTGCTGGTAGTTACTGCTATGTTGTTTAAAGTCATTAAAACCATAGTTAAGTTTTGTGATTTGAAATGGTGTTAATATTTTATCAATATACCTACTTTCCCTTTGAACTTGTGATTTTTAGAGCTTTCTATATCTTTAGATCAGCGGATTCCATTTTCCCCTCCATTGAGAATAAAGTTCACCAATTTTGAATTGATGGTTAACGGAAAAAACGTAATTTCATAAATTGAAGTATAATTTACAAATAACTTTTATATTTCATAAAATGAAGTTCACATTTAAAGTGGCTTTGAAGCATCACCAACCTCCTACATTTTTTCCCAAACATTTTGGAACTCAGTGGATAACACAAGAAAATCAACTTAACCTGATTTAATCTGAAGTCCCGAATAAAAAATAGACTCAAAACTCAGTTTTAAGTAAAACTCAGGAGTCCAAGAATCTATTGATGAGGGCTCTGTCTAAAGACAAAAAGTATTTATCAATTAAAGTTCAGTTCAGGAACTAGAACATTCTCTATGTGTTTCAAACATTAAGGGATATAATATATAGAGTATTAGAAATTTACAAAACTGTTGGAGGAGTGTGAGTCAAGAATTAATGATTAATGATTAATGATTAACTAACGAATTTAAGGATACACCACCATAGCTGCAATCCCCACCACTGCGGCCCCATCCCTGCCCCAAGCCACAGCAACTGTCACTTGATCAAGGTAAAGCCAATGACCAGACACCAGGAAGCTAAGTCCAGCTACCACACTGTCTCCATGACCGTGATTGCCAACACTAGTTAACAGGAATTGCTCTCTAATCTCTTCCACCTTCTAGATCTCATGTGCAGTCATCTATTTGACAGAAATTAATTTGCGTTTATAGCTCTGGCTACAAAGATGTCGGAGGAATGAAGACTGTAGTTTTCCTTCCCTTAGGGGAAAGCTCATAAAAAGGAAAAGGATAGAAATGGATGGCAAGTACCCAAATAGGTATTGCTAGTATAGCCATTGCTAGTATGTCCTTTTTAATTCTAGAATTTGGTGTTATTAGAATTTTGTCCCATGAGAAAATGTGATAGTTAAAGATTATAACAGAACATTCTATAAAGAAGCATGGTGTCAGAGACTGATATCCTCTAAAGTGAACTAGAAAGTAAGTTCCTTGAGGGCAGGATTAATATCTTACTGATTTTTGTTTTTTCAGCCTGGCGTAGTACCTGATGTATGATGGACACTCAATATAATTTATTGAATAAATGAGTTGAATGAAATACATTACTCCAACACAACTGACCAGGGCGGCTCATTTATCCATTAACATTAGAATTTCAAGTGAATAATATTTTTTTCGCGATTTTCCCATATATATCTGCATATAATGGGACCATTTGAGAGTTAGTTACTGATATCTTGCTTCTTTCCCTAAATGCTTTAGCATATGTGTCCTAAGAATAGAATAGTCTCCTACATAAATAAATTTCAGGGGCCAGCCCTGTGGCTGAGTGGTTAAGGTTGTGCGCTGTGCTTCTTGGCCCAGGGTTTCACTGCTTTGGATCCTGTGTGCGGACATGGCACTGTTCATCAGGCCATGCTGAGGCGGCGTCCCACGTGCCACAACTAGAAGGACCCACAACTAAAATATACAACCATGTACTGGAGGGCTTTGGAGAGAAGGAAAAATTTTTTTAAAAATTTAAATATAAATAAATTTCACTTATCGCAATCAGGAAATTAAATTCTGAGATAGCACTATTATCTAATATACAGTCCATTTTCGGATTTCACATTTTGGTATGAAAATCTAGGATCCAATCAAGAATCACATATTGTATTTAGTTGTCATTTTCTCTTAAGTCTCTTAAATCTAGAAGAGTTCTCTGGTCATTATTTAATTATTTATTTATATATTTATTTATTTTCATTTTTTAGAACATTGGCATTTTTTTTTAGTCCAGGCCAGCTGTTTTGAAGAATGCCCTTCAGTTTGCATCAGTCTGACTATTTCTCCATAATGAAAATCAGGCTTACATTTGTCTACATTTTGGTCAGGAGTACCATGTGACTGATGCTGTGTTCTCTGAGCATGACACCAAGAGGCATCTGATGTCGGTTTGCCGCATTATTGGCGATGTTACATTTGATCATTTAGTTAATTTATTTATTAGCAGTAAATTTATTTTGAGGTTTTCACATTGTACTCTCCTTGTATTGACTGTCTCCTGTGTCTGGATAATTTATGTATACAAAGGCTTAAGGTTTTAATTACTTCCCAGCAATATTGAGAGGTAAAGGAAGAATTTGCCTCTTCAGCTATTTTCTCTAATGAGTTGTCACCCAGTAACTGCACTAATACTGTGATTATAAATTCAGTAGATAGGAGGTTGAGTAGAGCAGAAAATACTAGTGGATCTGAGTATAAAGTTGTGGGCAACACGAGGGCAATCGTCCCTGTAAACGGACTCTCAAGCAGAGGTGGGCCTTCCTGGCAGCTTGTTTCTTAACTTTGGGTCCTGCTGCTTGCCTCAGTATTTAACCTGAAGTGGTGATCTGCACAACATTTCTAGATCCAGGCCAGGAAATAGCCAAGGCCTGCAGCATTTCCCTCTCATGGGACTTTCCTCTAGCTACTCTGATTGCCTTAATCCAGAGCTCAGCTTAGATTACTATTTTTTCTTTTTTTGAGAATCTTTGGAAAAACAGAAAGTTCTCTTCAATAGTAGAAAAAAAGATGGTTCTTTGAGATTAACCATCAGACATGTAACTCAGTGAACTAGAAACATTTGCAGACTCGCGTTCTATCACAACAGGAAATTTCACTTCGAAGAGAAGGATAGAAATTGTCCTGTTTCACAGAAACTGTAGTCAAGTTCTCTTGGCTGTGTTTGCAGAATCGCTTTGGTTAAGAACACGGTTTGTGAGCCAGCAGACTACATAGCACTTTCTGGCTCTCCGTCTTCTTGTGAACCTGAGCTTCTGCATCTGTAAAATAAAGGTGACATATTCTTTCCTCATGGATTATGAGGATTAATTAGACAATGTCCTTAAAGTGTGAAGAGAACTTCTAGCTATACTCAGTACCAGGCATGTGGATACTGAGAGTAGAGCAAGGATTTTCCTATCATAATCACCTTCAATGTGGATTAGATTTCACAAGAGTGCAGGTGGGGGCATTATCCAAACTTTGATAACTCAAGCTGCTCCTAATTTGAAGACGTTACTAGTGATATTGAGCATTCAAAAAGCCCAGGATTTTAGGGGAGCAGAATGTGACTGTTCAGGGGAAAGAGAGGAGATGTGGAACCTGGCAATTAGGTACGATCTTTACTGAGATGTGTCTGGGGATATTATTTGACTCCCAGCCTCGTTTCCAAACCTAAATGGCAGCATTGCTCTGAAGATTTGAACTGCTGCATTGGGAGGCAGAGAGGAAAGGCAGTTGCTGGAGCTTTGGGCTTTCCTCTTCACCGGGTAATAGAACTTCAGGCCTCCAAGTCTCCTAACCATTCCTGCTCCTTCAGACCCTCACGTTACCTGACGGTGGGACAGGATTAGACAGGGCTGCTCACCACCTCCCTCTCGCACCCAGCCCTGTGCCAGCTTTGGAAAGACAAGATGACTTAAATAGGATGGCACCCAACAATATCTTTATGTCCCATCTGATCTCTTGTGAAATTATAGTTATCCCTCATAACCTTTCAATGAGAAATAAAGTCTGCTAAGATATATTCCCTTTCCCAGTCAATAAAAATTAATTCAAGTAGCACTTACAAGAAGTAGTCAAGAGGAAAATAAGATTTAAAGCTTGTTTCCTCTGATTTTCTGGGCTGTGATCAGTTCCTAGTGGTTCAGTGATCTGATACATATGTGTGTGTGTGTGTGTATTCATACACACATATACACATGTACATATAGGGTCTACTTGTTATTAATTTTTTGAAAGTTAATTATATTAAAGATTTGATTATTTGAATAATATTCTTAGATGTTCAAGAGTGTTCATATATAGAGAATTACATATAAGCAATTTCCTGATAAAGTCTTTCTTTGAATTTTTGCAGATCACTTAGAAATATATTACCTAAGTATTTTTAAGCATTTATATATTGCAAAGGAATATTCTAGGTACTAAGGGTAAGAAGGAGTTATGCAACATAGCCTCTCTTCTCAAAAAGCTTGTAATCCAATTGAAAAGAGAAAGCAAACACAAGCAAATGGAATGATAACTGAAAAATCCCAAGTGCTAAAATTTAATGACCAAGTAAACAGACTAGACCATATTGCTTAAAAGAACAAAAAAGGAACATGTGATAACTGCCAAATAGGGTGATTAAAGAAAGCTTCATGATTAATAGGACCTAAGATTTATTGAAAGCTTATTATATGCTAGGCGCTGTTCTAAGTTCCTGACACATTTTATCTCATATTAGCCTTACAATAATGCTAAGAGGAAGGTGCTATTATTCCATCTTACAGATGAAGAAACTGAAGCACAGGGATGTTAAGCATCTTGACAAAAGTCATGCAACTAATAAGCGGTGGAACCAGGGTCGAAGCCAGTCAGTCAGACCGCGGAGCCCGTGTATTCTTAGGTTTGCTGTTCTTAAAAGGGTTGAGTTAAAGCCATACCTTAGAGGATGAGCAGAGTTGGAATGGAAGACATTTTGGATAGGTTGGTGAGATTACGGGTTTAGGGGTAAGAAAGTACAAGTTACTTTTTAAAAAAGCGAGTGGTCTCTTTTGGATGCAGTCAAGAGGTCCTGTAAGAGTGAAAAAAGGAAAGACTGAGAAGGGAGAAAGTGGTCCCAGTGGAGAGGGCCTTATGGGTCAGGTTTAAGGTAAGGTACTTCAATTCGTGATTACCAGGGAGCCACTAAGCATTTTTGACAGGAGTTAAGATTGTGGCCTACATTTATCTAAATCCCTCAAGAAGCCAAGAGAACAGCATCTCTCTGGGCAAGATCTGTGGTTCCCAAAAAGGCTGCACTTTACTCTACCCACGCTTCCTCTTATTGGCTTTCTTCTTCTGCTAGAGTTAGACAGGGTCATGCCAATGACCTTCATCTTTTTTTTGAGGGAGATTAGCCCTGAGCTAACTACTGTCAATCGTCCTCTTTTTGCTGAGGAAGACTGACTCTGAGCTAACATCCGTGCCCATCTTCCTCTACTTTATACGTGGGATGCCTACCACAGCATGGCTTTTGCCAAGCGGCGCCATGTCTGAACCCGGGATCCGAACCGGTGAACCCCTGGCTGCCGAGAAGCGGAAGGAGCGAACTTCGCTGCACCACAAGGCCGGCCGCAATGACCTTCATCTTGAACTTTCTCAGTCCCTGTCCTCTTTTACTTTTCTGTGGCATTCTTTGATACTTGACCATTTCTTCCATCCTGGAACATTCTTTGTCCTTGGCTCCTGTGCCTGCATAGCTTCTATTTCTGAAGGTACCTGTCCAGTGTGTTTGTGTGTGCACGCACGTGTGCATGTGCATGTGTGTGTATGCTCTTCATCTTTGCCAGCCCCCTGAATATAGGTTCTGCCTCAGCCCACTTTTCTCCATTTTCTCTCTTTACCCTTACTGCTTGTGACCTCTTCCACTTCCACAGTTGAGTAGGTAACTTAAATCTCGGCTTCTAAGACTGACTGCTTTTCTGTACTCCAGAGCTCCCTGACCAGTAGCTCCAGCTACTGACCACTGCCCAGGAGGAAAGGGCCTTCGTATTGTTAAGCCCCAAGATGACTTTTCAGGCCCAGAGGTCTTCCAGCTCAGCCTTTCTTCATTTTCACCGGCCGTAAGGGTTTAGCTTACTCTGTTCTCCTCTTTATCTGTTTCATGTCACTCTCTCCCATATGGCATTTCCCCCACTACCTTAAATATTGATTGTAGATAGGGCATGGTCTAAGTTCTTCCCTTTGTCAATGTTTCTGAACCCAAGAACGTGGGTCTTTTGCATTATGAGACATTTATAATACAGACACAGTTTCAGATAAACTTGGAGAAGTAACAGAGGTTAAGAAATCTTTCAGTTTAAAATGTTGTAGTCCGTGGTTTGTAATTCCTGATTCCTTTACTAGGGTGGTAGCATCTGGAAGTTGGACCCTCTTCTCGTTTTACTCCCCTTCATCAACCCTACCATCCATCCATCATGGAGCTACTACTCAATGTTCCAACACAGAGTCCACACATTCCTACTTCATTACCTTTATATCTTCTTGTACTGCACCTCCTTTTAAAATGCCTAGGTAGCCCAAACACTGTTCATTAAATGCCTATTGTGTACTGAGCACTGTGTTTGATGCAGGTTGTAGATACGTTAATTTCACTTCCTCATGGAACCCATAGAACCATTTTTAAATTGCGTGTATGTAATATTTGTGTGTGTGTTTGTCTATGTGTATACCAGTTTGTCTGCTCCTGTTCCCTTCAACTATGATGAAGAAGGTGGGTCACATAATAACCACATGCCTTCCCAGAGCCTTCCTCTGTGGGTTAGAAATATACTTTTGAAAGAGGTCTCGGAAGATACCTCAATAGGTATCTACTACATTTAATCACCTGGCTGCCCAAGACACACATCCCCTTCTTACCATATATACAATTCCAAAGATGCCTCAACTTATCATTCCCACGATGACATAATTTATAGACCAAATAAAAAACTCACTTAAAACTAACCCAGCTAATATTTAATAGCAAAGGCAAAACAAGAAAATTAAAACAAAAATTCATGTAGGGAGAAAAAGTAAGGAAACTGCACATCTACAGCGTATACTGATCATATACTGCATCCTCCAGATAGAATAATAAAATAGATTATGGGAGGAGAGACGTCCATAGGACATGATTTGTCAGATCCCTTTCTTGGCGTTAGAGCACTTTCCTCAGCCAGGAAATCTGACTCCCTGCCACAGGTTGGGTAGGTGGCATTCTCTAGTCCAGTATTTTCTGTAAGTCCCTCCTTATTAGAGCACTAGGAATACCTTCTAAGTGTATGTATATGTCTGCATTCTCATAGCAGTTCAGTTCTTGGTGGCACAGATATTCATTGCACTTTATCCCGGTTTTAGCCTGGGTGACACTCCCAGTCAGTTTGAATCAAAACAAGCCATTACTCTCTAAGCAAGGGGTTTTTTCCTGATGCTTCAACCCTCTTGAAACCTCTTCATTCACTTTAGAAACTCTATTTAATTTGTTAAAAGCCAATTCTAGGAATATCTGCCTCTCAAGCCATCCTCCCCAAACTCTGTTTGCTAAGCTAATTTGTTTGTTTATTTTGAGGATCAAGCCCACTTGCGTTGGATTAATCTCGGCTATTTGGGACTCACTCATCCACATTGCATGTTGTTTTGTGCTTAATGGCCCTTGTCTCAGGGCAAGGATGAAGAAAAATGGATCGGGAAGAAGCAGATGGGGCTTTTTCTTGCCTAATTTGCCTTTGTCCTATCACCAGTTACTACATTGGAAATTCCAAATCTAGAGATAGAAAAAGGTGGTAGATTATTGCCTGTCCTCCACTCTCTCTTTCCTGCAGGTGGGGCACATTAGGTAGAACAGACAAGATATGTTTAATTTGGTTGTTTTAAATTTAAGCCAGTAAGCAAATTTCCAAGAGGAAATATTTTGAAAATAGTTTGAAATAAGAAACTAGAGTGGAAGTAGGAGAAGCAGTCTGGAGAGATCATTTTGGAATCTAATTTCAACAGTTTTGTGGTTGAAATCTTAAGTATACTGAAGCTCAGTGAAGAAATAAATCAGTGGGGAGAAATAGTTTTGGAGAATCAAATAAAATGAGCAAATAGCTTGTGTTGTATATCCTAGAATGCCATAAAATATTGGTTGCAATTTTTATAAAGATCACAACAACTATTCCTATTAAAAAGAGGATTAGTTGTGGGTTGGAGGAGGATAATGAAAGTTAAAATGCCAAGGGAGGAGAATCTTTCCAGTAGAGTCTCTAGTATCACATATACTCTAGAAAGATCAATGATACTGACTGACAGAAAATCATGGGATTTGGTAAACAGGAGGAGTCATTGGCGATCATGGTAGGGGCAAGAGTCAGATTCTGGAAATTATGATGAAGATGAAGGTCAGGAATCGGGGGCGTTTGTTTAGATTGCTGGCGTAGAAAGGAAAGGGTGCTGTTGATTGGGAAGTAGAAAGGACATTAAAGTGCAGGTGAAATGATTATTACCGAGGGGAAATGAAATACTTCAAGTTGGAAGGGAAGGGAAATGGTGGGATAGAGCTTGTAGTGAGAAAAAGATTGAACTGGAGGGTGGTGAGGGTGGGAGGTAAACTTACAAAGAAAATAGGAAGAAGTGTGCGAGTTTTGTCGAGGGTTGTTCTTTGTCTGAACTCAGCCAAAGATGGCATGGAGTTTCCACATCTCACGAGAACTTGGTCTTTCTCAGCTCTTACTAACTAACAGACAGCCCCTATCTCTCCATTTCAGAGATTCTATCTTCTTTCAAACATCTGTTGAAACTTTCCGCCTTGCATTGGCATTCTGTTTACATTCTGCTTCCCTACATATCTCACAGTACGGTTTACTACCACATAGAATTGTGTCACATGCACGTGAATAGATGAAGCACCTGTGAGCCTCGTGCCCAGTAATGCAAGTGTTGCAGGGATGGAATGATCACTCTTATTTAATGCTTAATTATCTATGAGAACAGTTCTTTTCAAAGCTGTCCATAAAGTCTTTATGATGAATTACACCAGAAATGTAAGTGGATAAAAAGAAGAACAGTATTTTGTTCTTTTTAAGGTAAGGGCTTTAAAAACAAGATTATTTTTCTGAATTGTACTATCATGTGAAGTGTTTTTGTCGTTTTTTTTGGCTCAGGTTCGATAGACTTCACAAAACCAACTTCGAATTCAATTATTGTCATCTCCCTCCACACACCAGCCCCCCGCCCCCCACCCCGCGCCCCAGTGTCAAAAGATGCGACTAGGATGGAGATGTTGGTTTAAAAATACACAATGTGTGATTAAAGCATCTATAGAGATTATCAGAGGAGACTATTTTAATAGCCCCCTCTAATTTTTGTGCATACAGTGTGGACACAGGGGATCTAAACTCAGTGCAAGTACCTTTCCAGTTTTAATTAGAATTGAACAAAAACATTGATCCATAGGTTTTTTTCCTCCTTGGAGCTGTGAAAAGTCTGCAGCAGGAAGTATATTTTGGGATAGGGGTGCAAGGAAGTTTTTTGGAAAAAAAGAATTAATCATAGCCATTATGATGATTTGATCTGGGCGAAGGAGCCTCTTTTAAATAACCTTCTTAATTAACTCATCTGAATCCAGCCTTCTTTTCTGCAGTCCCCACAGGGAGGTTTTGCTATGGTTTATGTTATTTTCTTGTGTTTGTTATTTTGTGACTTTGTGATACTTACATCAGTGCCAATGACCAGAGAGAAGAATTTGTTCATTCTATTCTTTCTCACACTCTGGATTGATTCAAATTGAGGCAGCATGTAGAAAAAGTATCATTAATTTCAGACAGGTCATGGGATTGAAGAAACATATAGGGTGTTAATTGAAAATATCAGTTTGTGTGCTATCTCCTTCTTAATTTCCTAGGCTAAAAGCTGGCTGGATTTTTCTCTTTTGTCACATAATGTGTGTCTAGTGTTTTGTTTTTTTAAAATTAGCTTTGGGTTGTGTAGTTGAAACATCTTATTGAAACTTGTCTTAAGCCAAATTATTATAAAGCATTTGATTGTATGAGTGTCTTCTTGTCTACCCCATCTTTTATCTAGATTAGTTAGGTTGAAGAGATTAATTCCGGTTAATCTGGAAGTTAGATAATTCTAGGGTAAAATAGCTAACAGAATATCATAGTCTGTTTCACAAATCTCTTCTTGCACAATTTCATGAGGAAAGATGCCTGTGATTCTCCATTGTATAGAACTATGTCCTCTATTCCTCAAGCGTAAGGTTGGGAAAGAGCACTTCTTGGCCAAGTGGCTGTCATATACACAGAGCTCAGACCTGATAAATCATCCTGAAAAAGAGAGAGTGTGTAGGGAAACTTTCAAGATATCCATGTAAAGAGCTATGGACGTGGTTTTTTAAAAAATTGTTTTATTCTTTTACTTATCTCTGAAGGCCTCTCTGTGGGTATATTACATATTTCCAAGAAAGCAGAAATTTTCGTAAACTTTGTGATTATTTAAACTGTAAAATGTACAGTAATAATTAAATTTCCTCATTTTTTATTTCTGAAAGTAAATAATTGAAACTGCTATATATTTAATACAATTTGAATGAATTAAACACTTTGAGAACTCGGAAGCTAGGATTCCTGAAAAATATCGTTTGCCTTTTATTGTGGAACTCCAGTCATTTCAATCAAATAGAAATGACTAGTTATTAGTAGCCTGCTAGAAACCTGTAATTCTACAGAATTATTAGTCTCATTTAGGGCAGTGGACTTCCAGAAACAATGTTTGTCCATTATCTTCTCTGTCAATACAAGGTGACAGAGAAGCACTCCTTGTCTCTTTTCTTTGTTCTTTCCTTCATCTACCTCCTCTTCTTTGGATATCTCCTATTTTTTGTTAGTGCTAATGGAAACAGTTCTAGTTTCTCATTTCCCTTTTAGCTTCTGCTTTAGACTTACATCACTTCTAGAACTTTCTGTAGGGGAAAAGGAGCCACAAAGATGGTTTGTTTCCTACTTATGCAATCTGCCTCCTCAAAGATTGCTCAGGTAGCTGTCACTTTACTAATTTATTTTTAAAATCAAAATAGCTCTTTAGTTTGTTTTAACTATTAAAATAATACATGCTCATGGCCACCCACCCACACACAGATTAGAAAAATTAAATTTGTAAAGTAAAACAAAAATATTTGCAATTGAAGTTGTTATTAGCTTAAAATAGATTGTTATAAATATAAGATGTTTTACGTAAGCCCCATGGTAAACACAAAGAAAATACCTGTAGAAGATACGCAAAAGAAAATAAGAATCAAAGCATGTCACAACAAAATAATCAATGAAACACAAAGGAAGATAGCAAGAGAGGAAAAGAGGGACAAAAAAGCTACAAGATAGACAGAAAAAAATTAACAAAATGGCAATAGTAAGTCCTTCTCTATCAGCAGTTACTTTAAAAGTAAAGGAATTAAATTCCTCAATCAAAAGAAATAGAGAGGCTGAATGAACAAGAAATATGAATCAATTATATGCTGTCTACAAGAGACTCATTTTAGATTTAAGGACACACATAGGCTGAAAGTGAAAGCACAGGAAAAGATATTCTATGTAAATGGTAACCAAAAGAGAGCAGGGACAGCCATAATTATAATAGGCAAAATAGACTTGAAGTCAAAAGTGTCACAAGAGACAAAGAAGGACATTATATAATTATATAATTATAAAGGGTCAATTCAACAGGAAGATATAACAGTTATAAATATATGTGCACCCAACATCAGAGTATCCAAATATAAGGATAGCCAAACGTTGACAGATCAAATGCAGAAATAGACAGCAACACAGTAAGAATAGGTTTTGATACCTCATTTTCAAAAATGGATAGAACATCCAGACAGAAAATCAATAAAGAGCTGACTTGAAGTACATTTTAAATCCAATGGACATAACAGATATATACAGAACATTCCACAAAACAGAAGCAGAATTCCACAAAACAGAACAGAATCAAGAACACATGGAACATTCTCCAGGATAGATCACATATTAGGTAACAAAATAAGTGCTAACAAATTTTAAAAGATTGAAATCATACCAAGTACTTTCCTGACCATAATGGAATGAAGCCAGAAATCAACAGCAGAAGGAAAACTTGAAAATCCACAAATAGGTGGAAATTAAACAACATACTCTTATACAACCAATGAATCAAAGACAAAATTGAAAGAGAAAATATTTTGAAACAAATGGAAATGAAAACACAATGTACCACAACTTATGGAATACAGCAAAAGCAACTCAGGCAAGTTTATAGTGGTAAATGCCGATTAAAAAAAGAAGAATTCAAATAAACAACCTAACTTTATTCCTTAAGGAACGTCAAAAAGAACTAACCTAGCCCAAAATTAGCAGAATGAAGGAAATAATAAAGATGAGAGCATAAATAAATGAAATAGAGAATAGAAAAACAATAGAATGAATCAACAAAATTGAGTTGGTTTTTTTGAAGAGATTAACAAAATTGACAAACTCTTAGCTAAGTTAACTAAGTAGAAAAGAGAGAAGACTCACATAAATAAAATGAGAAATGAAAGAGGAGACACTCCCACTGATGCCACAGAAATAAAAAAGGACTATAAGAGACCCATATAAACAATTATATTCCAACAGATTGGATAACTCAGCAGAAATGAATAAATTCCTAGAAACATGAAACCTCCAAGACTGAGTCATGAAGAAATAGAAAATCTGAGCAAATCTATAACTAGTAAGGAGATGAAATCAGTAATCAAAGACCTCCTGACAAAGAAAAGCCCAGAATCAGATGGTTTCAGTGGAGAATTCTACTAGCATTTAAAGAAGAATTAATACCAATCCTTCTCAAACTCTTCCAAAAATTGAAGAGGAGGGAACACTTCTAAACTCATTTTATGAGGCCAGCATTACTCTGATTCCAAAGCCAAACAAAGACACTACAAGAAAACTATAGAGCAATATCCCTGATGAATATAGGTGTAAAAATTCTCAACAAAATACTAGCAAACTGAATTCAACAGCACATTAAAAGGATTATTCACCATGAGCAATCAGGATTTATCCCTAGAATGCAAGGATGGTTCAACATACAAAAATTAATCAATGTGATACATCACATTAACAGAATGAAAGATAAAAATCACATGATAATCCCAAAATATTCAGAAAAAGCATTTGACAAAATTCAACACAGTTTTATGATAAAAACACTCAACAAACTAAGAATAGAAGGATATTATCTCAACATAATAAAAGCCATATGTGATAAGCTACACTATAGCTAACATCATATTCAGTGGTGAAAAACTGAAAGCTTTTACTCTAAGATCAAAACCAAGACGAGGATGCTCGCTCTTATCACTTCTATTCCATATGTACCAGAAGTCCTAGATAGAGTAATTAGGCGAGAAAAAGAAATACAATGCATCCAAGTCAGAAACTAAGAGGTAAAATTATCTGATTGCAGATGACATGATCTAATATATAGAAAACCTAAGATTCCACAAAAATACCTGTTAGGAAAATAAAATAATTCAACAAAGCTGCAGGATACAAATCAACATACAAATATTAGTTGGATTTCTAAATAGGCAAACCTGTTTTTATTGAATTTCATTTTTTACAAATTGAAGGTTTGTGGCAACCCTGCATTGAGCAAGTCTTTTGGCACCATTTTTCCAATAGCATTTGCCCAGTTCATGTCTCTGTGTCACATTTTGGTAATTCTCACAATATTCAAACTTTTTCATTATTACTATATTTGTTATGGTGGTCTGTCATCAGTGATTTCTGAAGTTACTCTTGTAATTGTTTTGGGGCACCATGAATTGCACCCATATAAGATGGTGAACTTAATTGATAAGTGTTGTGTGTGCTCTGACTGCTCCACTTACTGGCCATTCCCCCATCTGTCTCCCTCTTCTCAGGCCTTCCTATTCCCTGAGACACAACAATATTAAAATTAGGCCAGTTAATAACCTAAAATGGCCTCTAAGTGTTCAAGTGAAAAGAAGAGTTACACATCTCTCACTTGAAATCAAAAGCTAGAAATGATTAAGCTTAATGAGGAAACCATGTCAAAACCTGAGACAGGCCAAAAACTAGGCCTCTTGCACCAGTTAGCCATGTTGTGAATGCAAAGGAAAATTCCTGAAGGAAATTAAAAGTGCTACTGCAGTGAACACACAAATGATAAGAAGGGAAACAGCCTTATTGCTGATATGGAAAAAGTTTTAGTGACCTATATAGAAGATCAAACCAACCATGACATTCCCTTAAGCCAAAACCTAATCCAGAGCAAAGCTCTAACTCTCTTTAATTCTATGAAGCCTAAGAGAGATGAGGAAGCTGAAGAAGAAAAGTTTAAAGCCAACAGAGGTTTGTTCATGAGGTTTAAGGAAAGAAGCCATCTCCATAACAGAAAAGTGCAAGGTGAAGCATCAAATTATGATCTAGAAACTGTAGCAAGTTCTCCAGAAGATCTAGCTAAGATAATTAGAGAAGGTGGCTACATGAAACAACAGATTTTCAGTGTAGATGAAAGAGCCTTATATTGGAAGCAGATGCCATCAGGACTTTCATAGCTAGAGAGGAGAAGTCAATGCATGGTTTCAAACCTTCAAAGAACAAGTTGACTCTCTGACCTTTAGGGGCCAATGCAACTGATGACTTCAAGTTGAAGCCAATGTTCACTTGCAGTTCCAAAAATCCTAGAGCCCTCAGGAATTATGCTAAATCTACTCTGCCTGTGCTCTATAAATGGAGCAACAAAGCCTGGATGATAGCACATCTGGTTACAACATGGATTACTGAATATTGTAAGCCCACTGTTAAGATCTACTGCTCAGAATAAAAGATTCATTTCAAAATATCACTGCTCATTGGCAATGCACCTCATCATCCAAGAGCTCTGATGGAGATATACAATGAGATTAATGTTGTTTTTAAGCCTGATAACACAGCATCCATTCTTCAGCCCATGAATCAAGGAGTACTTTTGACTTTTAAGTTTTATTATTTAAGAAATAAATTTGCTAAGGTTATAAGTGCCATAGACAGTGATTCCTCTGATGGATTTGGGCAAAGTCAATTGAAAACCTTCTGGAAAGAATTCACCATTCTAGATGCCATTAAGAACATTCATGACTCATGGGAAGAGGTCAAAATATCAAAATTAACAAGAGTTTGGAAGAAGTTGATTCCAACTCTCATGGATGACTTTGAGGAGTTCAAGATTTCAGTGGATGAAGTAACTGCAGAAGTGGTGGAAATATCAAGAGAACTAGAATTAGAAGTGGGGCCTGAAGATGTGACTGGTTTGCTGCAATCTCAGGAGAACACTTTAACAGTTGAGGATTTGCTTCTTATGGATGAGAAAAGAAAGTTGTTTCTTCAGAAGTCATCTACTCCTGGTGAAGATGCTGTGAACATTGTTGAAATAAAAATAAAAGTTTAGGATATTACATAGACTTAGTTGATAAAGCAGCAGCAGGGTTTGAGAAGACTGACCCCAATTTTGAAAGAAGTTCTACTGTGGGTAAAATGCTATCAAAACAGCACTGCATGCTACAGAGAAGTTTTTCTTGAAAAGAAGTCAATTGATGCAACAAACTTCATTGTTATCTTCTTTTAAGAAATTGCCACAGCCACCCCAACCTTCAACAACAACCATCCTGATCAGTCAGCAGCCGTCAACATTGAGGCAAGACCCTCTACCTACAAAAAGATTATGACTCTCTGAAGGTTCAGATGATGGTTAGCATTTTTTAGCAATAAACTATTTTTTAATTAAGATATGCACAAAGTATTTTTCAGGCATAATGCTACTGAACACTTAATAGAGTATAGTGTAAATATAACTTATATGCACTGGGAAACCAAAAAATTCTCGTGACTTGCTTTATTGTGATATTCGCTTTATTGTGGTGGTCTGGAATGGAACTTGTGTTATCTCCAAGGTATGTCTGTACACTAAAAATGAACAATCCAAAAGGAAAATTTATAAAACAATCTCATTTACAACAGCATGAAAAAGAATAAAATATTTAGGAATAAACTTAACCAAGGAGGTGAAAGACTTGTACATTGAAAACTACAAAAGATTGCTGAAAGAAATTAAAGAAGACACAAATGGAGAGACATCTCATGTTCATGGATTGGAAGACTTAGTATTGTGAAAATGTTCATACTACCCAAAGTGATCTACAGATTCAGTGCAATCTCTACTTAAACCTTGATGACACTTTTTTGCACAAATAGAAAAATAATACTTGAAATTCATATGGAACCACAAAGGAACCTGAATAGCCAACACAATCATGAGAAAGAACAAAGGTGGAGGCTTCATGCTTCTTGACTTCAAAATATGTACAAAGCTATAATAATCAAAACAATATGGTACTGTTATAAAGGCAAACATATAGACCAATGGAACACAAAAGGGAGCCTAGAGATAAATCCACATATATATGGTTATGTGACCTTCAACAAGGCTGCCAAGACAACATAATGGAGAAAAGATACGTTCTTCAACAAATGGTGGTGGGAAAACTAGATATCTACATGCAAAAGAATGAAATTAGACCCTTGCCATACACAAAAATTGACTTGAATGGATTAAATACTTAAACATAAGATGCAATGATTTCCTGGATATGAAACCAAAAGCACAGGTAACAAAAACAAAAATAGACAAATGGGACTACATCAAACTAAAAAGCTTCTGCACAGCAAAAGGAACAATCAACAGAGTGAAAATGCAGCATATGGAATGGGAGAAAATTTTTGCAAACCATATATATGATAAGAGATTAATCTCTAAAATACACAAGGAACTCCTACAACTCAACAAGCAAAAAACAAACAACCCAATTAAAAAGTGAGCAAAGGACTTGAATAGACATTTCTCCAAAAAAGACATACAAATAGCCAACAGTACATGAAAAAATAATCAACATTACTAACAATCAGGGAAATGCAAATCAAAACCATGATGAGATATCACTCACACTTATTAGAATAGACGTCATCAAAAAGACAAGAGATAACAAGTGTTGGCGAAAATATGGAGGAAAGAGAACACTTGTGCACTGTTGGTGGGAATGTAAATTGGTACAGCCATTGTAGAAAACAGTATGGAGTTTCTCAAAAACTTAAAAATAGAACTACCATATGATCCAGCAATTCCACTTCTTGATATTTATCCAAAAGAGTTGAAAACAGGACTTCAAAGAGATATTTGCATGCCTATGTTCATTGTAGCATTATTCACAACTGCCAAGAGGTGGAAACAACCTAAGTGTCCATTGATGCGTAAATAAAGAAAATGTGTTATAAACACAAGATGGAATATTATTCAGCCTTTAAAAAGAAGGAAATCCTCTCACATGCTACAGCATAGATGAAGCTTGAGGACATCATGCTAAGTGAAATAAATCAGTCACAGAAGAATAAATACTGCATGATTCCACTTATATGAAGTATATAAAGTAGTGAAAGTCAAAGAACAGAAAGTAGAATGGTGGTTGCCAGGGAGTGGGAAGAGGAGGAAATGGGAAGCTGCTATGTAATGGGTATAGACTTTCAGTCATGCAAGACGAAAAAGTTCTAGAGATATGCTGTACAGCAATGCATATACAGTGAACAATGCTGTACTGGATACTTAAAAAATTGTTAATAGGGTAGATTTTGTTATATGTTTTTACCACAATAAAAGAAAAATATTTCTATATTTGAATCTTGTTGAGTTTTTTTCATAGTTTGAAAAGAGTATATTTCATTGTTTTTAATTAATCAATATGTCTTATTACTTAAGAAATCCTGTTAATTATATTATTTGAGCCATCCATGTCATAATTCTGGCACCCGTACCTTCTACAGATAGTAGATTGTGAAGTTCTTCTATAATTATATTTCTGTCAATTTCTTTTTAAATTTTCAAACAACTTTTCTTTATATTTATATTGCTTTATATGTCTGCTCAATTAATGCTTCATTTTGGCTTTGCCTTCTGTTTGTTTCATTTTTAAACTGCTGCGCCAGGTTTTCCCTCCTCCCCCTCCTCCCCTCCCTCGCTCCCTCCCTTATGTTTTTGGCATTTTCTCAATATATCTTTAATAATTTTTATTTCTTGTTAATCTTACTTTGTTACTAATAACATATAGCCTATTTTCATTTATCGTCAAATTCAATATTTTATTTTTTTCATCTTGTTTTGTGCTTTCTAGTTTCTATTTTTCTGTCTTTTGATAATAAAAATAAAGAAAACATTTATTTTTGATAATGTGACAAGTACATATTCTGTTCTAAATTCTACCTTGACTGCTTATAGTTTACCAAATAAATTTGTGATCCACGTTTTTGCATTTATTGAAATCAAGAACCAAGCAGAGATGACACTCCCCCTTGTGTGTTGAGGAATTGATTGTGATTACACTTCTGCCCCCAGTGCAAACTTTGAAGGCTGGAGAATGTACAAGTATTGTGTATGTATAATATCAGTCCACATAAATACTGTAAAAGTATTTGCAGAAGTTGTGCTAATTGGTTTTAATACTACAGCTTTCCCATTCTTGATCTCTTGATTTTGATTCTCTCCTGGTAACCAAGAATATCTTTGAGTAATTTTTTCTAGACAGATTTGGTAAGTGGCGTAATTTTAGAATGTCATTCTGTTTCATCGTCTTTAGCTGTTTGATGTTGCAAAAAAAAAAAAAGTGGAGGCTAGCTTGATTTTTGTTCTGAGTCAAAAGCTTTGTATTTGTACAATTTTCTTTTTGTTATCTTATAATTTTCCTAAATAGCCTGGCTACAGCCAGGTGTGCACCTTTTTATTAACCATGTCTAGAACATAGTGAGCTTGTTCAATTTACACACGGCAGGTTTTCTTTTGACCTCAGGAAAAATTTCTTTCAACACATCTTTGGTTGCTGTGTTTGATGATGATGATGGTATTCATAACAGTTATTCACTGAGCACTTAAAATGCCTATATTTAATAGTTTATATGCATTGTCTAATTTAGTCCTAACAATAGCTCCTATTGTTCTCAACTTAAAGATAAGCAAACCGAAGTTCACTGATCTCAAAGATTTGATTTTACGCAATGTCAACTTTGCTTTTATTTCCTAATTTTAAAATTTTTGAATTACATTCTAGGACTCATTAAAATCTTTCATTTCATCTAACATCATTTTTTCTTTGACTTTATCTCACTATATTTTTCATTATGCTTTTGGCACCTGTGTCTTGAAGGTCTTATTGTCTGGTAACTATTTGAGAGCATCAACTAGATGATTTTATAAAATAGTCTTATTTTTTTGAGTTTTCAACACATTTCTGAGTCTTCCTCTTTTTATCAGGTGTTGCTTTTTGTTGTCTCCACTTCCTTGGATGAGGAGACAAGTCTTTCGGTCTCATGTTTATCTGTAGACCTGAGGAATATGTTTCTAGCAACCCTTCCTCTCTACTAGTTGTTGAGAAATTCCTCTTCTCAGATTTAGGTCCTAAGGGCAGAGCCATGTGTACAGTCCCTATATTCAGTTTCTTGCCATTAGGGTGGGTCTGCTGGGCTAAGGCAGATATTTTTCTGTGGTCATGCTCTTGAGACAGAGGAATCTGCAGTAATTCTTAAATTTAGAATAGGGAAGACTGCTCCCTACCAGCATGCAATTTTCCCATCAGACTTCATGTCCCCTTACAGCAAACATTTTTGCCAGGCACCTAATGCATCTTAAGATGCTGTACACTGGGGCTGGCCCCGTGGCCGAGTGGTAAATTTGTGCACTCTGTTTCGGCGGCCCAGGGTTTCATTGGTTCGGATCCTAGGCACAGACATGGCACTGCTCATGAAGCCATGCTGAGGCGGCATCCCACATAGCACAAGCAGAAGGACCTACACCTAGAATATACAACTACATACTGGAGGACCTTGGGAAGGAGAAGAAGGAGAAGGAAGGAGAAGAAAAGAAGATTGGCAACAGATGTTAGCTCTGGTGCCAATCTTTAAAAAAAAAAGATGCCGTACATCATTGAGTGTTCTCATCTTTTTCTGGCAATGCTGTTTGTTGACGTTTGCAGTCTCTGAATATGGAGAAAGTGACAAGTGTTTGGAAGCAGAGAGAGAAGCATTATTTTCATCAGCTGGTTTTGGGAAGACCATCATGCATCCCATAGCTAAGTGCAAATGTTAGAGCTGAATCAAGGTTTTGTTTTCTTCTCCACAGTGTTTTTGGTCTTCTGTATTATTCTTGGTTGACCTACAGAACATATGTAATCTAAGAATATGTTTATTAATGCATAAATTTCAGTGATAGATTTAGTGGAAAACCTACCCATACTTCAGCATGTGTTCTTTTAGAACTTTTGTTTTATACTTCTGTTGCTAGTTTTCGACTTTTTTCCATGATGGGATACCTTAATTGCAATTTGTAAGGATGCTGTTTTCATCTGGATTCCCCAGGAAGTAGAGCCTGGGACTTACACTTCATTCAGAGTGTGACTTGAGGGAGCAGAGTCTGAAGCAAGGAAGAAGGGAGAGCCATTCCAAGGATGTGGTATGGAGTTGGTCACCACTATGGGTGACTGGTTGATCAATCCTGTCGGACACCTGAGAAACAACATGGAATATGTCTCAGCACCTAGTGTTACTGGTAGTGTCCATCAGTCCCCATCTCTCTTTAGTCAAAGGTTCAATCCATGGGAGATTAACCCTTGAGTTGCACATGTGTGGATACTGAACAGTTTCCTACAATCAAACCAGGAACCCCAGAGCAGTAGGCCAGGGGCTATTGAAATGTTCCTCTTTGAAGCTAGTTACAGTCTGTGCAGAACCAGTCACTGAGCAGTGGCTGGAGAAATATACAACTGAGGCTCAGAGGACGTGGAGTCTTGGGACACACGAGGCTGTTAGAGAAGGTCTGAAGAAGCATCAGATGCAACAATCTGAGCTAGAGCATAGTTATTTTCAATTCGAATAAGCATTACCCTAGATTCTAACAAAACTAAAGTAGCTAACACTGCTCAGAAGTTTACTGATATTCTAAGATTTTTAATTTCCTGATATTCTGAGAATTAGAAAATCAACAGTACATCTACTAAACTCCCCTAGTGTGAGCCCATGTAGCCCACAACCTTTCCTACAACTTTGACTGGAAGCCCTCATCTCATTTTCTGTGTGAAATACATTCTGTCTTCATGAAATCCATTAAATGGATAGAGGTGACACAGAGACTCTATGTAAGGGAATTTAAGTGTAACTCAAACAGAAGGCTGGTGGGTAATAAGTGAGGACACTGGGCTCTTGGGAAAGAGAAGCAGGAAGACTGGAGATCCCTGGGGGCCCACTTCAGATGTTTTCACCACCATGCTGCCTGCTTTTTCACAATAATAAATTAATCCCAAAGATAAGAGAGCTGTTTTAAATCTGGTGTTCAGAGCCATGCAAGGAGACAGATCAGTTAGTGACAATGAGCTACTGAAATATTTGTGTGCTGTTTGCTGCTTAGCCATCAACATTCAGCTATTTTTCACTGACTCTGATACCTGATAGTGTCATTGTGCCCCAAATATAATTTTATGGTTGTCACTATTTTGCTAAGTAGACTAAAGAATAGGTAAGATTTTAACACTATTATAAACCCCATTCATATGTGTTTAAAACTTTTTATTTTCAATTCCTTTTAGATTTACACAAACCTTGCAGATAGAGCTCAGAGAGTACCTGTATATCCCTTACTTCTCTTCCCTTAGTGTTAACACCACAAATAACCATTGTCCAATTACCAAAGCCAGGAAATTATCATGGTTTAGTACTACTAACTAAACTCCATACCTTATTTTATACTCCGTACCCTATTTTAACTTCATCCATCTTTCTAATAATGTCCTTATTCTCTTCTAGAATTCCATATTGCATTTGGTTGTCATGTCTCCTGTCTCCTCCAGTCACGAGTTCCTCAGTCTTTCTATGACTTTCATGACCTTGACACTTTTGAAGAGGATTGATCTATTATTTTGTAGACTGTCTCTCAGTTTGTGTTCATCTGATGTTTTCTCATGCTTAGAATAAAGGTATGCCTTTTTGACAAGAATTCCAAGGAAATGTTGTGTCCTTTTGAGTGCATAGAGGTGATTTTTATCTTCTCTACATCTAGATATAACTTGTTGAATTCCTGTTCAAACAGTGAGTAGATAGTCAATGCTCAGGGATGTTGTATGTAGCATTCTTGGCTTTGGATGTGAAATCAGGCTAGATGACTTCCAAGATCCCTTTCTGTTTATCAGATTCTATGATTCCACTTCATCCATTCAGCCAGTAAATATTTATTGAGAACCTACTAGGTGCCAGGCATTGGCACATAGATAAATACTTGTATTTGAAAAAAAGCCCCAATATTCCAGGAATATACATAAACAGATTCATATATAGCAAAATAAGTCTATTAATAGAGAAATGTCTAAATTCCTTGGGGAGCTCAGGAGAGTTTGGGGTTAAGAGATTTAAGTTGAGGAATTACCAAGTGTTTTTTTCCCACACCACCAAGCAATTCTCCTACACCAACTGAGTGTCCTACAGTTCACCTCAATCCTGATCCTAACTGGAGTTAGTTCCAGATCCCACAGGTTAGGGCTCAGTCCTACTAGGCTGCTCCCTACCCCCACCTTTCAAGCCCCAATCACAAGTCCAAGTTGTTACCTATGTCTCTGACTGACCAACCAGCTATATATGGGAGGTTCCCGTGATCTCCTTCTCAGTTTAGTTAATTTGCTAGAGAGTCTCACGGAACTCAGAAAAATATTTCCTTAACCTTTACCAGCTTATTATAAAAGGATATAACTCAAGAACAGGCAGATGGAAGACATGCATAGGGCAAAGTATATGGGAAGGGGGCACCACTCTCCCCGAACCTCCACGTGTTCACCAACCCGGAAACTCTCTGAACCCCATCCTTTTGGGTGTTTATGGAGGCATGATTGATTAAACCATTGGCCACTGGCAATTGAACTGAATCCCAACCCCTCCCCAGTGGTCAGGGTGGAACTGAAAGTCCCAACCATCTGATCACATGGTTGGTTCCCCTAGGTTACCTAGGGGCTTTCCAAAAGCCACCTCATTAACATTACAAAAACACTTTTACAGCTTTCATCCAGGAAAGTCCAAGGGCTTTTGAAGCTTTGTGCCAGAAATGAGGATGAAAACTAAACAATATACTTATTATAAATTACAATATCATAAGAATATGAGGGGAGACAATTCTTCTCTTCCTAATTCCCATCTTCACCCATACAGAAAGGAATATCCTCTAACACTTAAAGGCTCTTAAAGAAGTTGTGGGAAGGGAAGTTATTCTTCCCTCTCCTCCCCGTTAACTGAGTTAACCTATTGGTGATGTTGGTAAAAGCCTGATGTTCTCTAAGTCTCACTTTTTTATTGGACATTGATAAATATTTTGTTGTTCGTGTATGATCCAGATGCTTGACTTATAGGATTATTGTCTTTGGAAACAATAGGCTTTGTTTTCAGTTTTCATAAGGTTGGTCTCTCAGTGGATGGGGCTCTGGGCAAGGGTGAGGGAGTGACTCTTCTGTGTCTTTTTACCAGTGACTGGTGTGTATGTCTCAATGTGTTTGGGGAGGAGATGGTTATAAGAGGCTCTGCTGAATTTTCCAATCAACTTTTATCATTAATAACATGGATGCTTTTATCCCTATTTTGAATCATGTGTCTAATATCTATTGATTTGAATCCAAAGGAAGAAAGATATGTAATTAGTACTCCTAAACTCTAATGCCTTTGATTGTCAGCCAGGTTTTACAGAGGCAGAGATATTTGGATTAGGTTTTGAAGGTAAGACAGAGAATGTCAAGGTGAAAGACAGGTACACATTTTGGGCACAAGAGTATTCAAGTATTTGGAAAAGTGGCCAATCATGACATCTCTCTTCTCTGCCTTGGAGTTGGAACAAATTGTCGAATAAGACAATGGAGTAGTGGATGGAGAAGCAAATATCATTTTTATTACTGATATATGCCTAGTTGGAAAATATAGCTCAGTGTAGATCTGCTGAGCAAACCCCAGAATTACCCTTATGGTCGTGAGCAGTGATGAACTGAGTATCATCTTGACATGGGGTATATGAACATGAACAGTGTGATGTGTGTGTGCGTATGTGTGTGTGGGTGTGTGTGTGTATTGAGATGGTGGGAAGTAATAAAAGATGTTACTAGAAAACAAAATTAGCTCTTTGGTAACAGGATGCAGCATGTATCTTCTATTGGATCACTCTAGTTGCAGTATATAGGATGTGTTAGCACTAGGGGAGACAGAAGGCAGGCAGCAAGGTCAGTACTCCATTTATTGATCTAGTCTAGGAGTGAAATGATTAGTTTATAAACCAAGACAATGGAAGTGAAGATAAACAAGATAGTTTCAATACAAATCAGTACAGTAGAATAGATCTGCTTGTTACCACACAAAATTGGGGTTCTCTTGACCAATGCACATAAAAAGCCAATTAATTATGGCGTCAGCCTTTGGGAAAAGAAATCAGCTTTATTCTGCAAGATCGATCTGCAGAGAGACAGGGGGCATGTGCCCTCAGCTCTATCTCCTCAATTCAGGGTTTGGGGCAAAATTTAAGAGGTTAGGGAGAACAGGCTGACACACAGAAACCCTGGTGTGACAGGTTTTGATTGGTGGGATTCTAAACATTTATGACAGAGTTCTAAACTTTTATGATGAGATTCCAAACTTTTATGATAGAGTTCTAAACATTTATGATGATGTGGGAAGGAATTCTAACACTAAATCTTCCTGAATGAGGGATCCCTCGCTTTTGAGAAGAGTCCAACTTTTAAGTTCTGGTCATGGCCTGGTCCTTTGGTTCTGTAGGGAGGAGAATCTTTGGTTCTGCAGTCATTTCTAGTCAATATTTCTTCTTCGGTGCATGCTCTGGGCACATGATTTTGCAAATTTTCTGAAGGGAAATTCTTAATCACCCTGTTGATAAGATGGGGTCAGTTGAACTGGTCCCGGAGGGCCCATAGTTACATGCTGAGTGAACAGTTAGATGTAGAAATGAGGGATAGGAAGAAAATTAGAAATCCAACTGAGTCTCTAGCTTGAAGATCTGAAATAGGGACTGAGGGCAGGAGCAGATGCTTATGGAGAAATTGACACTTTTTGAGCTCCTACTATGTGCCAGAGTTTGCTAGACACTTAGCATAACTGTTGGCATTTAGGCAGTCAAGAAATAGCATTCTTATTTTTCTCCCCAACTTGGAAACCATTGAAGGATACAACACAACAGTTAGTCACATGGAGATCAAAATCTCTGGCCAGGTGAGCTTGCCTATATTTTTCACCTGAACCAAACAGATTTATCCACTGGTACAACTGGCCTATTGTAGGTATTTATCACAGGGCTAGGAACAGATCAAGAACAAACCCTTTCTAAAAGCAGACAGTTGTGAAAGAGAAAGAACATGGAAGGCACTGATCTGGGCATCCTCAAGTCCTTCCATATGCACCAATCAGAGTCCTTCTCCTCCTCTTTGGGGAAGAAATTAGTGAAGGATGGAGGGATGGAGGAAGTGCTCCTCGTTGTTCTTTCTCATTCTAAGAAGAGGCATTGGAATTCTTCATATCTATGGAAATAAGATGAGTAGAATAAACATCTGCCCTAGTACTTATAATACTCATTCCAACACTTATAACAGCACTGTGAGATAGGTGTTTGTATTTCCATTTTATTGACAACAAAACTGAGACCCAGAGAGATTAAATAACTTGTTAAGTTCACATTGCTATTGAATGGTTGGGGAGAGGTTTAAATTCAGGTTTGCTTGAAGTGAAATACTGCTTCTTTTGCTATTTTTGTTACCATATTGCTTTAGGGGCTGAGTTAGGAAATGTTCAATTTTAGATGTTGACAAAGACATCCAGGTGGATAGGTACAGTGGAAACACATATGCAGGGTCCAGAAGGGATCTTGGGCTGGAGTTATAAATTTAGGAGGCAGAGGGAAATATATGGGAGTTGAGAATTTTGAGTAAGATAAAATTCCACCAAAATTTTTTGATAAGGATTTATTTGATAAGGAGGAATATGTGAAGGAGAGCATTGTAGAAAGAGAATGCTTGGAATAATCAACAGAATTAGAAGTTGGTTGCAATATATACATATATTGCATATATCAGTGTGTGTGTATATATATATATATATATATATATATATACACTGAAATTTTACTTGAAAGCTTTTCCTTGAAAACTATGACATATTTTCAAAGAAAGGTCTTTCTTTTCATAATTATGTTTATTAGCCTCCTAGCATAGGAACTGATTCTGTTCTGTAATTGCCATGCATCTCTGCTTGACAGCAGCATTGATCTTGGGTTTGGATTGACAATTAAACTCAAGACACCATAGGCTTCATCTGGCATTGTTTAGCTTTAGGAAAGGCTATGGATACAATAACAGCATGAATGGACCAGCAGAGTAAAGTCCCATGACTCCCAGGCACAGCTTCTGAGGTCCCCTACACTCTGCACTTGGAATGCGATGAAGGTGAGTATGTGCAGACAACCTCAGCTTAAGGAAGCCACCAGCTCTAGGTTCTTTTAGTTTTTATGATCAGCTAGTCTCTTAGACCCCTCAGAATTGTAATTCTAAGTCTCATTCTCTAGTGTAGCTGATTCACAGCAATAAAAGTTATTCATTATTTGATAAACAATATTGACAACGAGGTATAGGTTCTTGGTCAAGAACATAGCCCCTGGTCGGATTCTCATTTACCTTGGATCTGGTATAAGCACCCTCCAAAAATGTCTTCCATTGTGTTGTAGGAGGATTTTCAGTATCGTGCCTCAGGTGTCTCTGAGACTAGAGAATGGGCCACAGAACCATTTCATTCCAGTAATAAAGAGAGAAAAATTAAGGGAAATTTATAAATATTTATTATACCAACTATGCAGCCTACTCATAAACTAATTGTTAGTGCATTGGAATGATCGATAACAAAGTGATAAAAACAAAACACAACAAAAATAAAACTTGAAACTGATTTAACGATAGAAATAACTGATTAAAAATGTGAAAACAGGATACACCCTCTGATACAGGTTGATCCAGGGTCTCAGGATCTCAAATGATATGTTAGTACTTCTCTCTCTCTCTCCATTTCTCCACTCTACTTTTTGATTCACTGGCTTCATAATTAGGCCCAGCATAGTAGTCTTCATGAACTCAGTGTTCAGTTTCTCCAATGTTTAAATCCAGTTGAAAAGAGATTATGTCTCTTTTCCAACACTTTCATTCTGCCTCATTGGCTCTGACTGAGGCACATTCTCATTCTTGAACCATCACTGTAGTTCGAGACAATTTGATGCTCTAGCTGGTCATGCTCATAGCTGAAGGTTGAGCACCACCTGAAGCATGACGACTGCGAGAAACAGGGTGTTTCTCCAGGGGAGTTTGAGCTGGTGTTACTGGAAAAATGGTGAGTAGATACCGAATGACTAAAAAAAGCCATATATATTTCAGATTCTTTCTCTCCTTCAGCTGATGGGAACCCAGCTCAAAATAATTTAAAGTAAAAGAACATTCATTAGCTTACATCTTTGGGAAGTCCAGAGATGCGACTGACTTCATTCGAAGAAGTAGCCAGGAACTCAAATGATGTTCGCATGACTCTTTCACTTGCATTCTTTCACCAAATAGTGGTGTTATTTTAGTAATTAAGCCTCTGCACCAGGTGAGCAAAATGGCAACTGAAAACCTCATACTTGCTTTGAAGCTAGAAGCATCTGACTACTCCAGCATTTTCAGGAGATAATGGTTGTCTTTCCTGTTACCTCCAGAATGTTTGGAGAAAGTTTTCTGACCCTGCTGGAGTCATGTTCCTATCCCTACATTAATGACTAGGCCCCCAGATGCAAGGTAACTTTGGTAAAGTTTGAACCTACTATTGACCAGGTGAGGGCAGGACACTGGGCTTAATAGCCCTAAGTGGGATCAGGAAGCAAAGGTTCCCAAAGGAAACTGAGTATATACCAGAAGAAGCAGACAAAACCATAGACATCACTGGCCTCCAAGCACTTTTAATATTGTGTCCAGATTAATACTGTTCATACACTTTCTCCCTCCTCTGAAAGCAAACCACCAAGCACAAATATTTTAAAAATGAAAAAGAGAAGGACTACATAGGATTTCCACTTTATCAGAACATAAGACCTCATATCTTCTCATTGGAAATTCACATTCTTGTAACCAGATTTGCAAGAAATTTGGGAGAAATCATGAGATTCCTGGTAATAGGTCTGGTATTTTCCTCTTCAATGCTACACTCACCAGATCAGAGGAAATAAAGCTACTGAAATGAGTGAGATGAGTTCTACCGACGGGGTTTTGTTAGTGAGGATTATTGCTAATATTTCTTAAATTAAGATGCAGAATAACAATAAAGATCTCTCCTTTGCACTTTGAGAGTAACTTTGGCAACCTTCTTATTTGGTTGTAATTCTTTTATATGCAAATCCTTGGAGATTAGCTTTCAGAAGGGGAGATCAATTAGTGAGTCCCTTCTGGATTCACACAACTTTGTGATGGGGCCCGGAAGTGAGTAGGGTGTCTTTAGTGGGGTAGATTAGAGATGATTCACTTTATTTGTTCACTAGGTACCAGATATTTCTCTACGTGTGGGCCAAGGTTTCTTCACTTTCATTGCTAGGAATGAGTCCACCCAAGCTGATTAACTCACACCAAGGGTTTAAATGGAATGGAATAAAGATGGCTTATTTAAATCACACGCACTTTGAGGATCATTAGAGCTCTGTGTCCTACGAATAAGGACGATTAAAATTCAGTAGTTTTGTGTATTCTTAATGTGCATTTAGTTTACACCACGTCTTCTTTAACACACCATTATGCTGTGTGCTGTGACTGCTATTCATAATGGCGCACACTTGGTAACACGCATGATGATACAGAATAAGTTTAAGTGTCTTTACATTATTCTTAATATAATAATGGTTCCTAGGGCTGCATGCAGCTGTGAATGCATATTAACAGGGGTAGCCCACTGTGAATTACAAATCTACAGCACAACATTTTCAGAAAAAGTACTTACTGTGTATGTAAAATAGCTGCCTTTTAAAGCTTGAAACTTGGGCTGGTTAAAATGCTTCTAGTAATATTTTTAAAAGAAAATATTCCAGAGGTAGTAAGTGAACTGAATGGATTTATGAATGATTGCTATAAAGTCTTCTTTTTATGGTAATAACTCACAAAACATCAAAAGGAATAGAAAATTATCTTCTTATGCATGTGTAATATGAAATCAATTCAAATGAATTTCAGTAACAAATGTTCTTGATGTTTTTGCCATCTTATGGATCTCACTATTTATCTTTTATTATTGTTGATCGAGTGATACCAAGACATAAGGGATCCTATTTCTTTATTAATTTGAACTAAGTGCCTATAAATGTAGACAATTTTAAGAACTAAGTTTTAAAATTGCCATTTTGACCTTATTTTGGTAATAGCCATACCTACATCCACTCCTTTCTAAAATTTCTCTAAAATTTCCATTATCCTTCTGAACTAGTCCAAATACTTTAACCACCCATATGAAGCTCTTTGTGAACTGTCCATCCCACTCTTTCCAGATTCATCTTCCGTTACCTCCCACCCCCGCAGACAATACACATCAGCATGTGGCAAATATTCATTTCCTCCTTGCTCCACACACACTCTTCCTTCACCGTAGAATGTTTGTCTTGTCTCTCCCTTCACTTCTTTTCAGATTCAAGACAGGGTTAAAACTTCATCTTCTCTGTAACATGACCCACGACCCGTGTGTTTTACCACCCCAATCACACTCCCTTTACAAGTCTATGCAAGACAAATCTGGACTGTGTAGATTGACCTTCATTAGTACACTTACTGGGCAGCATGTTAGTAAAAGAGGCAAAATACTACTGATCCCACAGGAAAGACATAAGCCTGAAAATATGTGTAATTCACAACATCTAATACACAGAATGTACAATATATATTAGTTACATTCTTATTATGTACTTAACTGAAGTTTAATTGCTTTTAATTATGAGACTCTCTTACTAGACTATGAACTCCATAAGGTCAGGGACTATGTCTTATTCTCAGCACCAAGCATAATGCCAAGCATAAAAGAAGTGACTAATGAATGCATGTCACAAAAATGGGTTGAATATTTCACTAAAGCACTTGAATTATTTTACGTGTGAATTATTGTTATGGTATTTCATTGATTCTAGAATTCACTTTTTTGCATAATTTAACTTTCTGAAATTGGGATGGGTTGTCATAGATGATTGGCAGCATTCATTCTTTCTTAATGGAACAGAAAATAATGGTATATCTTACATTTGATGGTGTCTTGAATTCAAAGAAATACAGCATTACTACTTCTAGCTAGAGTTAATAAAATCAGTTCAAAAAATCTGTTAAGTGTCTGTATTGGTCAGGATAGGCTGAGTGCCATTATAAATAACCACAAATCTTGGTGGCTTATCAAAGGTTTAGTCCTCACCCATCTTCCAGCCTAATGTGGGTCAGAGAAGGGATGAGGGAACCCTGTTGTCTGCAGTCTTTCAGGGACCAATGCTTGTTTCATCAGATGGCTTCCACATCCACTGGGGTAGTGGCATCCTCCACTGGACTTTCTGAATGAAGAGGAGAGCAAGAGCACAGAAGACTCTTCTGGAGGCTTAGAAAACTGTTCTAGAAGTGGCACACATCACTTGCATTCACATGTCACCAACAAAACTCAGTCACATGGTCCGACCTAACTTTAAGGAAGACTATACATACAGTCTAGATATGTGCCAGGAGGGAGAGGAAATGGGGTTTGGTAAGCACATAAAAATCTCTGCCACATGTCCAATACTGCATGAGGCAATGTTGAAACCATACACAAAAGTTTCCACAACTTCTATCTACAAAGAGCTTACAATTCAATCTCTGTTTATTTAGCCAATAAATATTTAAGTAATATCTGTTATAAGCCATGCCATATGCTAAATGGCATGAGGCATACAAGGGTCATTGACATTTGGATCCCTTTGTTGAGAATTTTATCATCTAAGAGAGGAGATAAAATAGGCACATAAATAACTATAGTATCAGATAGAAAGCGAAAAGTACCACAAAATAGGAGATTGTATCTAGCCAGAGGAATCATGGAAGAGTTTCGGGAGAGATGTGCGTAGACCTGGACTAAACCAAAGAAGGCTTGAAACATGGGTATGAGAAGAAAGGATGCCAGAGACAGATTTGAACTCAAGCTGTGGAAGAGGAGGAGGCTGTAGGCTTGATCTGAGTCTTCCAGAGATTCGCCTGGAACAAACATATGGTCTCAAAGAGCAGAAGAAAATCTTAGTGAATAGAAACAGCCTGGAAAGAGGTATTTGAGCAATGTGTTGAGGGGCATAGGACATTTTGTTAGGTAAGCTTAGGGAGGAGATAGTGCAAAACAAAGTGCACAGAGACAAAGACTTCATATTGCCTACTTTGGTTCTATCTTTTCAGTAGCTGTGTGAGCACATCAAGATGTGGTAGGTCATGTTTCATGAGTGGGCCTGCAAAGCACTAACAGTCCTTGCCATCTAGATGTGTGTGTAGCATGTCCTAAGTGCAGAAAGGTTTGTGCCTAATAACTCTCTCACCCCACCATATAGGGCCCTGTAGCAGACGCCTTTGGTGCCCATTGTCACATCCTCTTGTTCCACTTCAGATTTCAGCACAGCCGTGATGGACAGTTCCATGGGAGCTCAGACTCCCTGTCCTGGCATCTTCCCTCCCATCTCAATGGCACTCTGTAAAGCCTGTCAGTCTTTTTTTTTTTTTTTTTAATAAAGATTTTATTTTTCCTTCTTTTTCCCCAAAGCCCTCCAGTACATAGTTGTGTATTTCAGTTGTGGGTCCTTCTAGTTGTGGCATGTGAGACACTTCCTCAGTGTGGCTTGATGGGTGGTGCCATGTCTGCGCCCAGGGTCCAAACTGGTGAGACCCTGGGCCACCCAAGCAGTGCGCTAACTTAACCACTTGGCCATGAGGCCGGCCCCAAGCCTGTCAGTCTTGAAGTGTGGGAATAGTTAACAGCATTGAGGGCAACCTTCAGCCAATGAGGGAGGGTATCCAATTGATAAATGCTCATATATATTTCAATTCAGATGTTTAAAAACTCTTTGAGAAAATTCTAAGCTTTCCTTGTTGATTGCTGGTAAAGGGAGAGAGATATTGAAAATGTTCCAGTAACTAAGAAAACATCCGCAGGATCACAGATTAAGAAACCTGTTGTCATAGAACTTGTATCCTTTTGGAGCTCTGAAAAGGTCACACAGTTTCCAGGGAGCATCACATTTGGTTTTTCATTAGGTTACTGTTCTTTACCTTAATAAATGCTCGCTCTGGAAGTCTCCCTTTAAAATAAAAGATATGCTCTCTTTGTCTAACAGGTATGAAAGCTTATCAGCACCTTAGTAACCTTTATAGGTTTATTTCTATTTAAATCACTTAATCTGATTTACTTTAGTCTTTTTTAAAAGAAGCAATGTTTTCTTTCTATAGGCACACTTTGAAATTGATATGGTTTAAATCTTCCCACGAAGGCATCTCTGAGCAGTGGCTCACTGCTTTCCTTAGTTGCCAACAGATGGAGACATGCCAATAATCACTAAAGAGAACACAGGCTTCCCCGCCTCTAGGTCACCTTAAAATACCATAACTCCGAGTGGCTAAAATAAGAAAATATGGTAGGGACACTATCCAGGCTTTTATTATAGAATTTAACTGCAGAAAAAAATTCCTCACATATGTTTACCTCTACACTCACTTCTGCTTAGAGGTGTCCTCATGGCTCTCATGCTGGTTGATAGAATTCAGTTCACAACACCTTTATATTTCTAGAATTCTTTGAAATACTACTTTTTGATATGGATAACAGGAATGACAACAAGAATGTCAAAAAGTGACACGATACCTGTTGAATGTTTACTATCTACTATGAAGTATGATATACATTTTACTTGCAATTCAATTATCTCTCAAATCAACTCAATGAGACTGGTACTACTATCTCAATTTTACAAATGAGAAATTAAGATTCAGAGATCAAGTAATTTTCCTCTAAGTTACACACTAGTAAACACATATCCATTCAAGGCAGATCTGTTTGACTAAGACCATGTCAACCCCACCTGCTTGAATTGACAAACTGGGTCCTTTCTTCCCTTCCTCCTTATTAATCCCTTCCTTCCCTTTATCCATCTATATTATTTCACTTATTCTTTGTACAGACCTACATTGAATACTTTTTCTGCACTAGATTCTGGCTTACAGGCTTCCACAGGCTCATAAAAGGCGGCCACTGGATAAAGCCACAGAGTTACAATGAACCTAAAAGGTTATCTAAGTAGTTCAACTTTCCTCCAGATACAAGGAAGGCAGAAAAACACGACAATATTCCAAATAGTTTTAGTTCCACGTGAAGACTTCCTGGGGTCGGGAATTCATGTTCTTTCAGAGCAGCTCTTTCTTCACATCTCAGCTTTAATCCTTTTTTTTGAGTGTCTGTTGTAACTAGATTTTATCAGCCAGGCTCTGCTGGAGCCGCCTGCAGGGGAAAAGCCAACTTTTCTCCAGAGGAAAGAGAGTTGCTGGGCTGTTTTGTTTCCTGTCCAAGTGGACAGAATGGGTTGGGAAGGGTCAGTTCTGGTTGCCTCGGTCGATTTCCAAAACAAGGCAGTTTGATTGTCAGTGTCTCTTTTTTCAAATCGAGAACTGATATTTAAAAATTCTGTCCTCCCAGGAGATGTCCCAAATCAGTTGAGAGCATATTTCTCCCTTTCTCCTTCCTTTTCCTTACTTCCTCCTCTGGTTTTCTCTTTTTTATCATCAAAAACCAACATAAATTTCCTATCTAACTATTTTCCTCTCTATTTTATCTACTGTTTCTTTTAGGGATTTTACTAGGTGAAGATTCCTTTGTCAGCTGCTCTTTGAGCCTGTACGCCAGCACCAGCTCTACTGAAGGTAACTCTATATATTCTGATTTATTCAAATCCAATCAGCGAGAGTTAATGAATTCCTAAGGGCAGGAGATCAATCATGTTCTATTTATATTTAATTAATTTCATGTTGCCTCACTAGTCTTTTATAACTACTTTAAAGCATTTGAGAAAAGCATATTTGTGATACATTCTTGTCTTAGAATAATTTTTCTTATATTTTTATGGATTTTACTACACCAAATTCACAAAAATCTTAGTTTCCTCAGGACTTCTAGGACATGCACAATCATAACATTTTTATTAGCAAAAGAAGCCTCCTCACAAATATTCTCTTTTCCTCCAAGGTAGAATTGATGCCATACTAGCTTTTTGGTCCCAAATGAAACGCAATTGTAACAGTTCATTGCATGTGCCTACTCACCTGTTTGCCTCTCTCTCTGGACAATACACTCTTTTGCCTCCCTGGGCTTAGCCATATGCATAGTACACAGAATAGATCCTGTACAAATGCATTGTTTTTCTTGAAAGGATGGATGAATGAATAAATTTAAGAAGCTGTGAAACTAAAGAAATACAGTATGTACAAGACATATCAAAGGGAGACTGCCTGATTACACATGAAGCAAAGGGATGTGGTTGATGAAAGATGTTGTGGAACAACATAACTAAATGTTGAGTAAAATGAAAGCATGATACAGTGTATGCAGCTGGACGCTAAGATTTTGGTATAGAGAGAAAGAAGGGTTGGGTTAGAGGATAAGAAAGAGTTTGGTAGGGCCCCGTGGCCGAGTGACTAAGTTCGTGCGCTCTGCTGCAGGTGGCCCAGTGTTTCGTCAGTTTGAATCCTGGGCGCAGACATGGCACCACTCATCGAGCCACGCTGGGGTGGCGTCCCACATGCCACAACTAGAAGGACTCACAACTAAGATTGTACAACTATGTACTGGGGAGCTTTGGGGAGAAAAAGGAAAAAGATAAAATCTTTAAAAAAAAAAAAGAAAGAGCTTGGCAGGGAAGTGGGTGTGCAAGTGTATAGAGTGACAGTTAGGAGGCGAGAATTAAGGCAGGGGAGACCCATATCTTTCAGAAGCTGGCATAAAATGAACACAAGTTTTTCTTTTATGAAAGAATCTCAGATTTCCCTTTGGTGGCCAGGCCAGTTACTAATTTTTCTTCTCAACAAAGTAGGGAGACCATCTAGGGCAGGGGTCAGCAAACTTTTTCTATAAAGGGCCATATAGCTTTTCAGTCTCTGTAGAAAATTATTAACTCTTCTGCTATAAAAACAGCCATAGACTATATGTAAACGGTCTGCTTAAACTTTATATACAAAATCAGACATTGGGCTGGATTTAGCCTGCAAGCATAATTTTCTGACTTCCGATCTAGGGCACACAGATCATAGTCTGTGCCTTCTTTTCTTCCTTCCACCCTGTTGTGTTTTCATGGCTTGTCCAATAAATTGGTATAACATGAAATTAAGGGCTTTCTGCTCAGAATAAACAAACTACAACTTGACTTGCTTACTAACTAAAACTCCTTAACAGAAAACACAATCTTTGATTTCCTATTAGCTACAAACTGAATAAGTTAACACAATGCCTGAAATGTACTCATTAAAATATGCCCTATCAATAAGTCAAAAAATTCAAATTACTGCTATTAAATCTTTTCCAAAGAGGAAGAGACAAAGAGAAGATGATAGCTTGGCACATCTGAGCTGGGGGAAGTGGTAGATACGGAATGGTAGGGGAAGAAAAGTGGCAGAAAAGGCTAATTTGAGGTGAAAATCAGCTTTGCTGTCCTCATCATTTGTCTTAAAGTTGGTCCAGTTTGCCTCAAAGTCATCATAGACAAATTGTTGCTGAGTGGGAAGCATTTTTGTCAGCGGTGACTCTTAATGCTCTAAGGCTTTGTTTTGCAAGACTTCTGAAAATCAACTTTTTGTGTAAACATAGTTGGCCAAATGAAATATGGAATTACTTCTCAAAGGATTCTAACTGTGGTGCACTCCATTCCTTGGGATAAAAACTCAGGCTACTAGAGAGGTAGTATTCTGATCAAATGGGGTTGTAAGTTTATATATAAAACTGTCTCCTCCCAACTATAAATATATAGCAATAATATCTATAAATAATACTTATAGAGTCAGCGCTGCTCTGGGAAAAAAGATAAACATCTCTTAGGGACCAAAAATTGAAAAGAAACAAACTGCAGTAGGGGAGTGTGAAGCTGGAGATGTACACTACAGGATGAAAACAGAATGAGGAAGCTAAGGGCTCAATCTCTGTGCGGAAACAGGACCTAAGCTTTCTATATTCCAGTCAGAAGCTGGAGTAAGAAAAAAAGCCAAAATCATTCTCAGAGGCCATACCCTATAGTGTACTGTAGGGTGGCACGGCAGGAGGAAGCAGAGACAGCTGAATATGGCTCAAACCATATATTGAATTGGATACTTCATCAGTTATAACTCTCAGAATGGTAATTCTGAGCTCCCAATGTGAGACCTGTTTCTGGCTGGGACTTTGGGTAACCTAAATAGAGGCAACACTAAAAAGACTAGACAGGAAGCAGTGAGTGCAGAAAGAGAAATAGAAAGGAAGATGACAAAATAAAATGCAAGAAAATTGTTAATTTGATCTTGCAACTAAAATTCTATGAATGAAAACTAAACTCATAATAGTTAGTCAACAAATTCAATAAATGGTAAAATTTATTGCTGAGATTAACATCTTTTGAACAGGACATTAAAAGGTATGTGGTCAAAATCCTCAAAGACATAAAGGAAAAATATATCTATAAAGCAAGAACAAGGTATTATGAACAAAAATAGATGAATATGAGTCAAAGACAGGAGATGATTTTTTAAAAATGTGGAGATTTTGTAGATGAAAAATTTAATCACGGAAATAAACTCAGTAGATTGAATATAGCCAACAAAGAGTTAATTAACTGGTGGAAAGATCTGAGAGCGTGACCTAGAATTCAGGAAAGGTAAAGAGATGGAAAATAAAAAAGTAAAGTTAAGTGACCCAGAGGATAGAATGAGAAGCCCAACCCACATATAACAGGAGTTCCAGAAGTAGAAAAAAAGAGTAGCAGAGAGGTAATATTTTAAGAGATAGTGGCTTAGGGTTTTTCTGAATTGAAGATAAAAACTTGTCATCAGAAAAGGCCCACAACAAACTGAAACACAAAAATAATAAATCCACAGTTAGAATAATAAAAATGTAAACAATAAAGAAGAAATAGGAAATCTTAAATGTTAACATAGGAAAAAAGGACATATTACCCAAAAAGGGGTGAAAATTAACTCTCAACATGTAATTCTATAACTAGCTAAACTATCATTCACAGTCAAGGCAAAGCATCATTTTCAAGTACTAGGATTAAGTGAATTTGTCCCCTATACATAATTGTTGAATGAAGAACTAATGAACTAGTAAACTAGTGAATCTCGGGGAAGATATTGAAATACAAAGACAACCTAATTAACTACTGATTCTAAAATTAATATTAATAATCACTAATTATCTTAAAATTAGTGGAAATAACAATACCCTAGATAAAGGGAGGTGCAGTGTTTAGAGGGTAAAACATGGTAAGCTATTTTAGGAGTAAGACAGGAAAAAATACAGAAAAGAGAAAAGACAAAAGAAGGTAGCATTAAAAAGTTTAAATAAATCAGTAATCACAATAAATGTAAAAGGACTAAATACACCAATTAAAAAAAGGGGTGATCCAATTGCATATTAAAAATATGTGCAAAATCTAGATTTACCAATATATCATCAGAGAAGGTGGTTTGGAGGAAGGCAAAGCAAAGTAGATATGTAAATTTAGTGCTTTTTTTTTTAAATTTAGGATTTAGATGACTTCAGTATGACTCTGTTACAGAGGAAACCAGAAATAATAAAAGCACTAAATACCACTGAATTTGTCAGCACTTTACCAAGTGAATCTGCTTTTCAGGAGATTTTGAGTGAGACGCTCTTCAACTTAAATTTTGGTTGTGCCACTTGACTTTCTGACCCAAAACAAGTTACCACAGATTTTTGAGACTGTATTCTCGTCTGTATTATATTTTATAGAATTCCCCTGACAGGGTTGTGGGTAGGATTAAATTGAATGATGAATTTAAAGTCTTTATTAAGGTTCAATATATGTTAGTACCTCTCTTACTCTTTCCCCCTTTACTCTTTAATGCACTCTATTTTGGGGTAAGATGAAACTAAATGTTTGGCTTGATTTGCTCCTATAAAGAAGTAAACTTAGAGGCAGCAAAGGCTCGTTAAGTTTCAGTCTCCATATACAGATGGCGATGTGTGTGAAAGTGCTACAGGAAACTCAAGAAGATATCCGCAAAGGGAATTTCTGTAAATCATAAATTGTACACAGGACCTTAGTGACTGCTTAGTCTAATTCTTTCATTTTACCAAGAGGGAAAAGGAACACAAAAAAGAATCAGTGTGAAGTTATATAGACGAATACCTCTCCCACTTTAATGGACACATGCATATCCGAGGAGCTTGTCAAAATGCAAATTCTGATTCAGTAGGTCTTGGCAGAACCTGAGATTTTGCATTTCTCCCAAGCTTTCATGTGATATCAATGCTGATGCTCAGTGGACCACACCTGGATTTGCAAGAACATAAATGTTGATGGCAGAAACAACTTCAGAAACTGAATATGCAATGTGCTTTCCACCAAGTCACACTTCAGATAGCTTTGCAGGGAAGTAAAAAAGAGGTTGTTTCTGGAATAAAATAAGGCATGTGATGCTGTGGTTTATAGAACAGGAAGGAATATAATTTATATTGATGTATACTCTTCTTGGTTTGTTATTGGAAGTCAGATGGCAACGCTATGTAAATCCAAATTGAATTGATCAAAAAACTCCTCAGTAAGGAGAGAATTCTGAATGAGGCCACCTCAAAGTTCCTGCTTTGTGCTTTTCTGCCAACTTCCCTGACAAACTTCAAAATCTCTAAATGTTTCAATTGGAAAAGAAAATGGATTTCAAAGCATCTGCCTCTTGCCGTGACTCTCACTGGGGCTTTAGAACACATATTAGAGAATTGAAATCCAAACCAAAACCTCTTGAAACAAAAGGCATTCAATTGTTGGGTTTGGATTCAGATATTTTAGTCAATTTTATTTAGGCGATATCCTTTTCCCAAATACTTCTCGCTTCTGGGATTTGAATAAGGCTCGTAAACCCTTAGGCACAATCTCCCTGTCTGTTCTCTCACTAATTATTAAAAAAAAAAAAAAAAAAAAGAAACACTTAAAGTTGTTCTTTAAGTGCTAAGTTCTTAGATTTATGGATTCAATAAAAAGCAGTGCCTCTTCAATTTTTCAAGGCTTTGCTGATTTATATGGGCTTTGCTGGCACAAAAATTAGATTAAAATTTTTTATTGAATCTTGTCTGAAATGCTTAAACTTGAAGGGAGACTTCAAGAGAGAAAATTCATTCTCCCAATTCTCTCATTGGATTTGGCTTTGGGAAAGCACAATGTGTAAGCACTGACTGGGCTACTGGTTTATCTCTGGATGTACCCCAGTCTACCCAACCCATCAGGGGAAGAGATTTCTTATCCCATTCATAATCTCACCAGAATTATGTGTTCTGCTTGGTATTACAAGGTGTTGCAGCCTGATTACCACCTATGTAGACAGGGGCTTGAATTTTTCAGGATTGTAGAAGTTGAGCCGAATGCTTTCTGAATTACTCATCAATGAAAGAGACTTCTTTTGTGAATTTGGAAGAACTCATTTGTCAGAACTCAAAATTCACATTTCTGGGTTGCAGCTTCCTGCAGCTCTGATCATAGCTTTTCTCTGGTTGGTCATAATTTTCTTCCTTTAAGCTCAGTTTGGTTTCCAGAAGTCCAGTGGTTCATGCACCTGGATAAACACTGAATCAGGAGGACAATTAAATAGCTGAGAACAATGAACTCAAGGACTCTGCCTTTCTTCTTTGTTTAAATTCAGGAATTTTTCTAGGCTTTACTTTCAGGCTGATCAAAACTCTCTGGTTTTTACCCTCCGGTGCAGGCTACCAGCAAAGTATAGAATTGGTTTCATTACCTGTGAGATTGCTGGTGACAGTGACTCACGCAGGGATGGTTATTTGCTTCCTGTGATTTTCCTGCCATGCAGGTGGTTGGTTATATAAAAATTTTTTGAAAAAAGGAAGTTATTTTCAGGTGTATCCTGAAATAATATCACCTCTGTTGGGTTGCCTAAGGTAATAGGACACTGAAGGATGAGGGGAGGGGGGGCTCAGTCTTGCGTTTGTGGCAGTAGAAAGGTGCTGAAATGACAATGCTTCTGTTACAATAGCTGTGTATAGAATGTAACACTATAATTGCTTATGGCTAAAAAAATTAAGAAATATTGCAATAATGTAACTATCTAGTGGGGTGAGTTGGTAGACTATGGTCGCTTTATTAATGTGATTTTGAATAATATTTTAATAGGAAAGAAAGGCTTACCATGAAGATTATTAAGTAGAAAGTGTGATAGCTATCCTTGCTTTCGCTGCGATGTTCCACCCTCCCACCCCCACTGCCTCGCAGGAGGAAATACTTGTGTTTCTATTTTCTCATCTGGAAAAGTGAAGACTAGAATTTTGGGAAACACTTTTGACAGGTAATTGTCCATGGTACTTTTGAGGTATAGATATTAAATGGATTTTGAATATTAAAACATTGCCAGAGCATTTGTATATCCATACTACTAGTGAGTGAGATATATTTTAAAAAAATAAATACCCACTCCCATTGGTCAAATGCACGGATGTGATATCCTGGCACAAGTTAAATACCTCATTTCTTAATTTATTAATTTAGTAAATGCACGCTGAGCTCAGTTGTCCCTGTAAATTTAATCAATCAACAAGTGCCCCTTTGGAGCTGTGCTTCCTCATAACTACCAGTGAGGCACTGTGGGGACGCTGGCCTCTGGATGTGACAGAAAGCTCTTTAGATCCTGCTCTGCTAGGATCTCTCTCTCCACCCAGCCTGGAGGCCTTGGGAGCCCCCCGGGGTTCTAGGTGAGGGGGGTTGAGAGGCCTTTATGAGTCAGGGAACAGCTTTCTCATTGGCATGGTCCTGGGATTCTTCTGAGGAACAATGGGGCAATGACCCTGGTGGCTGCCAACACCTGTCTGCTGCCCTGGGGTGGTTGTTTTTCAAAGCTAATCTTTTCTCAGTTCATTTTTATACTCAGATTTTATTACCATGTAAAACTGCAAGTATCAGAAGAAGCAAAGATTTATTCTGAGAGGATATTACTGAGTTAATCTCACGAGATATCACAACTCCTATACATTTATTTTTCAGCCTTTATCAATTGAACATTTCATATTAATCAAGGAGGATATGATTTTGCTGGAGAACCAATTGGTGCTGCTGTCACTTTTCACTCGGTATGGTTCTATCATCTTTTTAATTTGATGGCAGGAGAATTTCTTCAGACTCTGACTCAGAAAAAGATCTAGGAAAAGATGACAGGATCTATATACTTACTTTAAGAACCTTTTTTTAATGATCAATATCTGCATCAAAGGTATAGTTTTTATGCTTTCACCATAAATAAAGATCAAGCAGAACTTCTAACTCATATCTTTTCAGTTAAACATTTAATTTATTATGCTTTTTATTTAAAGCTTGAGACAGGGGACCTATTAGTTTATAAAAGAAAATGGATAGCTTTTTGAGCTGGGAGGAGACAGCAAATAGGGCTGAAATTTGGATCCTTCATTGAATTTTAGGTAAATGATAAAGTATGTGTGGTCATTTAAATAATCTTTGGATCCAATTTCCAAAGAACATCTTACCTATAATGAGATAATTTTTTGTTTCAGTTATGATAAAGACTTACGGGCAGTGAGTTTTAGCACTCAGTGACAGTTTCAAATCCACGCTGGTGTTGGGGGACAGATAAGAGCCACCCTAAAGACTGAGTTAAGATAGATGTTTTGAGTTCACTTTGTCCTGATGAATTTAAACAAGGTGGCCGCGCACCATACAAATGGCTCTTAAACAAAGAAAAGAAAAAAGAGGAAAGATAGAGACTTTTATTAATTTCTCAATTAATATTTATTAAGCACTTTCTACATCCCTGGCACTGTGCTAAGCGGACGTGCTCCGGCTCATTTTGGTTACTGCCCAATACCATGTAACGTAATCCCAGTGGCTTCCTCGCGCTAGTCTACAACTACAGGTCCCAGCCCTGGAAAACATTTCTTGGACTAGTTCAGTTTTCCTTGTTTTGAGCATCTGTGAGATTTTGTTTGCTCCAGCCCTCTCAGTCTTCCTGCTTCTCTTTCCAGTTAACCATCAGGGGGACCTGAGTGTTGCCTGTGTAAATGGTGCTCTGACAATAAGTGTGCTTATTCCTTTGGGGAGGGGGTTGTACATTTCTGGTGTGGTTGCTTGGCTACCATAGAATGTAATGGGACCTGTGATTCATCAGATCCCTCATCACAAAGAACTAACAATGGATTCTTTCCAGTCTTCTATGCTTGTTAAACAAATTAAACTTTTTTTCTGAAACAAGTACTTTATGCTGAATGATACTTTTAGCATCACTAAACTATCTAAATGAAATAGACTAGAACTGAAGGCTTACTTCTTCAAAGTATTAGGGAAAGAAGGAAGATGTTTCCTCTGATGCAACTTGCTTCTCAGTGTGGCCAGTGAACATCTTTGCCTTGGAACGCCCTCAGTAAAAGTGGGCACTGAGCAGAAAAGAATTCTAAGATTTTTTTCTGTATCCCTAATTTCCTTGACCATTTGATTGACGGTGCTCAGAGCATTATGAGCTCTCTAAATTGCCAAAATGAACACTTTTTCTAGCAGCAATTTTCTTTTGAGGATTCCTGGAAATTCTTATGGTCTTTGGTTAGCTTAAAAAACAAGATCATAACTCAAGGCATTCTCAAATTTTTACTCTGATCTATGAACATTGAAGACAACTTGAAATCTGACTATGATAACTCAATTTTTTTATGTCTGATGATAGCCTGAGATCAGAAGAAAGAGTGGAAAAAATTGAGAATAATTTTCACTTTCTAGTAAGCTGAAGTCTTGTGTGTTGGGGAAATACAATTAAAAACAAAATCTTCTCCCAACTCAGAAAACTTCTCTACAGAAATAATAAAGAAAGAGAACAATTTTATTAGTAAATAAGCATTAAACCACACTGTGATGCACATCACAGACAATCTGACAAGAGATTACAAAGCCAGCAAGAAATCTCATCCCCTTATATTGCCAAGCGTATACAACCCATTATATACAAGTTTCAAGATAAAAAGTAACTATTCTCAAGTAAAGGACTCAGCACCACCATTTGTCACGCATAGTTCATCCTAACTTTACCTGATAATTGGAGTCACCATCTGTGTTAGCTAATTGGCTTTATACGGAGGAAAAACAAACTTCTCAGTTTTTTTCGTCTTTCTTTTTGCTGAGGAAGATTAGCTCTGAGCTAACTTCTGTGCCAGTCTTGCTCTACTTTAGATGTAGGGTCGACACCACAGCATGACTGACATGTGGTGTAGGTCCATGCCCAGGATCCAACCCTGTGAATCCAGGCCGCCTGAGCAGAAAACGCCAAACTCAACCACTACGCCACTGGGCCAGCCCCAACAAACCTCTCATTTCTTTTTGACAGGAGGTAGTTTTGCAACTTGGAGTTGCCCATTGAAGTTCGGCTTCTTATCCTCCTGCAGAAACTGGAAGATAGGGATGCTATCTGCCTTGATGTTTGCATTTCAAAGAGATGGCTCCCAGCTTCTGTGGAAACACAGTTCTAGGTCGGAAAGCTGACAAAAGGCCAGCTGACAGAAGGCCTATCTAGTCTTCAATCAGATTATATGCATTTCAAAGAGATGAGAAAGCACTTGCTTTGATGTGTTTTCTCAAGTAAATACTCTGAGAAAAGGGAGAGGGGGAAATCTCCCATTTTCAGCAGGGAGAATTAAGCCTCTTATTTTTAATTTGTGTTTGTTCTTACATGTGCAAATCTGCAGAAAAATCATTATTTGGTTTCACAACTGTCTGCTAATAAAATCTGGTGTGTAAATGTTTATCTCTGGATATTGAGACCATGAACAATATTTATGACTTTAACTCTGATGAATGTGCCCTATGAGTTGAGTTCCCAGGAAATTCGCGGTCCCTTCTGCAGCACAGCCTTGCTCCGTATGCTCTAAGGGAATGGACTTGCTTGGGACACCACAGATTTGGCTTACGTATTTTTGTAGATTCCATGACCCTTGGTGGCATCTACAAAACTTTTGAGCTCTTTAGTTAATTTAGATAGTTAATAATTTCTCCTTTGACCTTCCTCTTAATTCAGTTACTATTGACGTAGATATTCTTAACGGGCCCAGAAAACTGCCATCTTACTCCTGTCTACAACAGTGCCTTTCAGATCTAGATACACATTGCTCTCGCTAACGGATCTTTTATAAAATAACAATGTCCAACACCTCTTCTTCAGAGACTCCAATTCAGTTCCTTTGTGGTGGTGATGAGGATTATTTTAGGCTGGTTAATTTTAAAACTGCAGATGAGAAGCAGGCTCCAAGGAGCAGAGTTTGCTTGCCCTTGGAGAGACATTTGCATTTGTGAAGGAAATCTCCATGCCTCCCCCTCTGCACCAAGAGAAAGGGGGGATGGCCTTATCTCTGGAAACTCTTAATGCCAAAGGCAAGAACTTAAGTTGGTTGCCGTCTGGCAACCTCATGTAACTGATTTAGGGTGGTGGCTTCTGACCTTACTTAATCCGATTTGATTCTTATCTAAAAGTCATGGGATCGCCCAATAACCAGACCCCACCTGCACTGATACCATTTTAACTTTTTCATATTCTTTCCTTTGTCTTGTAAAGAGATAACTCACATACTCATGCCTTATAAAATTAGCCCTAACCCTCAACTCAGGGCAGCAGCACCTCCTCCTGCCTGTGGGCCCTGTCCCCACGCAGCAGCCTGACTGCCCATGGGCCCTGTCCCCATGCTGGCAGCAACAGCTCTGACTGCCCATGGGTCCTGTCCCCATGCTATTCCACACTATTCTCTAAATAAAAGAGCACTACTGCCAGATCTTGAGAGTCCAAGAAATCTTTCTTTCGACTCCTCGCCTCACCGACCCCGCATCAGTGGGACCCAGGCATCATTTTAAAAGATCTCTATTGTGCAGCTGGAGTTTAGAACCAATGATCCAGAACAAATGATTGGTCCAATAAGCCACTTACCAACAGTAATAATTACCCTCTGCCTGTAAGCTGGTCCCATGCTTATCTGTTTAGAATGCTGGGGACTTCCACTCTACTGGATCCTTCATATAGTGGAGGTCTCCTTTGAGAGGAGACTATGTTATCACAACCACCATCATCGCCATCACCAATGACTATCAGCCACACATTTGAATCCTCAGTACCTTGCACAGATCCTGAATGACAAATGCCCAGTTATTGAACAGTATGCAAGAATCAAAGAGGCAGAACGTGTAGTCCTTACGTGTAAAGAAGGTCTCTCTGAAATTCCATTTCTAACTCTGGGGGCGCAGGATCATGGCAAAATTCAAGTACATGTTTATTTGCTGTTGAGAATAATTAAGGAGTGATCATAGTAAGCTTTTAGGCTTTAGAATATGGGGAAAAACTCAAAGCCAGAGAAATTTGAATGGCAATTAATTCCTGGATTTTCAAGTATTTTAGTTATGAGATATCAATAAAATCTTTTCTCCTGAGAAAAGAAAAAAAACACCCAATACTTTGTGGAATTATCACTATTTCTTCACTTGGGTAGGAGGGTAACAGAGAGGAAAATAGGTAAAGGAGAAAAATTCAGGAAAGATTAGGCCTTTAGTTTTGAGGAAGAGAAAGGAAAAGTAAGTGTGGGAGGACAGGAGGAAAGCAGTGGGCTTTTCCCCTCAAAACGAGGAGAGTTAGAATAGGGATTGTTTCTTTATACACAAGCATGATATTGTGTTAGCCTAAAACACATAATAATTTTGGAGCTTCCTCTCTTCTTCGACATACATCCTGGCCTTTGGTAAATGCGCTTCCTGGTCTCTCCTCATCCCTA